>NC_134571.1:115079171-115379171 GCF_050947875.1 Dermacentor variabilis | reverse complement strand
AAGAAACAAAATACAGTCAGAGCTATAAAGCACCAACAGCACTCGAGTAAGGGACAGATTGCGAGCGTGAGCGCGCGCAACGGTTTGATGCCGAGTGTCGGAAACGAGGCGACGAAAGAAGTGGCGTTGGTCTCCCCTAGAGGTCGATGTCGTTGGCCGATGAGCGGGCGACTGGAGCATGGCAGCTCCGGCTTGGAGACGGGCCGCAAGCGGGTTGGCCGGACGGGCAGATGGAGGCAGCGTGCTGGCCAGGCAGCAGGGCGCAAACTCTGGCCCCGCAGCCCGACTGCTCGCACTCTGCCCGTTGGTGAAGAAGTTCGAAGGCCTCGGGTAGCAGTCCGTGCTGGGGAATAGTAGCGACGCTGGGGAACGGGTTGGCAGAAGGCCCGGCCGGGTGAAACGCTGGAGGCAAGCGTCCGGAACCCTACGGCCTGTCTTCAGCTGCCAGTCCGGCTGCCGATCGTCACCCTTGCGTCGCTTCCTGCAACTCTCCCCCTCTTCTGCCAACTCGCCTCTCTGGTTCATTCGTATCTTCCGGACTGGCGATCCCCTGGACCCAGTGTTCAGCGGCGATTGGCCCCTGGAAGCTCCATGGTTTCTTCCGATTGGATTCCTTTCCTTTTTCTTATTTTTCTTGCGCCAAGCGTTCTCCTGCCGGATGCTCCTCGATGTCACCGTCTTTTACCCAGCCCGGGATTCGCCTCCGCGCGAGCGATCTGTGGTGTCCTCTTCTTTCTTTTCTTTCACCACGGCATTGACTCGCGCACTTCACACATCGCATGGTTTCGTTGTGACGTGCCTGCAGGGCATTTTCCTTACAGTGGCACCTTCAATGATAGTGCCTGTGCCACGGAGCAATCTCATCACGCAGCTTTATCAACTACACAAGCTCGCTTAAAGCATGAGCTTTGTATCCTTAAGCCATCCTCGTGTTCGTAACATACAATATGCCTAAATGAATACCTTTCAAAATTACGACGGGTCAATGACCACCTTGCGAGGGTAAGATTAAAGGACTTAAATGATGATTCTCTGATGAAGGGAAAGTATGTGCTACAAATAAGGCTACGTTGTGTTATGCTATAAATATGCTCACAGTATTCGAATGCACCATGCCAATAATAAAATAAGAAGGGCTTGTTAAAGAAGGATATTGTAATAAAGTGGCATGTATATTTTGATTACTGTTTTTGTTTTCCTTTTTCGGATGAGAAATAGACGTAGAAACATCTTACTGTATCTTAAGAAATACTCGTAATATTTTTTGCTGTTTTGTAGGGCGGAAACCAAGACGAAGTTTCACTTTTAAAATATCCTGTAGCAGTTCCGTTGTATTCTCATGTATTCTGATATCATAAGCGGCAACTCCTCACCAGCAGTAGACAAAATTTCGGGCAATACTAAATACGAAAGGAAATTAACGAGCCTAGAAAGGAGAAACGGAACAGGAAATGGTTGGCATAGCGGTAGAAGAAACAATGCTAACCATTAAAGGTCAAATTTAATAGAATGTATTCTATTTCGGAGTAGGACTTCTGGGGACTGTGCAATCGGCGGCAAAGAAATCGGTGAGAGTAGGTAAAACAACGCTGTGTGGATTCGAAGCATTTTCGATGGTGGCCTAACGATGGATTTAGCACTGTGATTAAAATTTTATTCACATAACATGTGCTTATTTGACGGCGGACACAGGGACTTTAGAGATGCTTGAACAAAACATTTTTTTCTCCAGTGGACATCAGGTGAGGCGATCGCCTTATAATAAAGAAAGACATTACAGTTTTTCTCTCTACGAGTGTACTGGTCATTCGAAGTGGAGCACAAATTAACGCACATGCAGAGGAAGGATACAGAATGGCATAGTGGACCGCAATACAAGACGCTTGTAACCGTATCTGTAGCGTGATGCGAAGATACGACAGCGCTATGCAGGCTAGCGGTGTAATGCGTAGGGAGAAAGAGACTAAGGTTTATACACAGAGGAAGGAGACTGGACGGCTCTCGTCCTGTAATCTTCCTCTGGGTTTGTGTTAATTTGCGCGCCTCTTCAAATTGCTATGCGTCACGAACTAGCCCTGCATAAAGTACACTTGTTCGTTGGTCTCATAACAAATCAACAAACAGTGCGAATATTTATAGGACTTTCCTGCTTACCTAAAAGGGGATCCGCGTGCACTAAGTAAAATTAAAGTTGACAAGCTATAATTCAACAAAAGCCCACTATACTCGCTGCCTTATTAGGTCTTACAAAGCATCTCTACTTGCATGAAAATTCCCTCTTGAAACACCGCTGCAGAGCTTCAGCCATAAGTACCCGATGTAAGCGATGTAATGTGAGAATGCAAAATACGGGTTTTTATTTTCTATCGTCAAGGCGAGAAAGTGGGATGAGTGACACATTTCTTGAGATAACGTATTGCGTAACTATAATTAGGTCTTCAGACATCATCACTGCTTGCCGCATGCCCCTCGACAACGCAGGCTATAGCAGTCGGTATAAGTAAGCAAACTGTCTAGTACAAGAGCGAACAAACGTATAGCGAATGGTCTGAGCTCAAGATTGGTTATTTCTAGAAATGGCTTCGGTGGTTCGATAACTAATATTTTAGTGCTACGAATGGTTTAATTTGCGTGATAAAATCATGCTGTATGAGGCAACATTGTTCTGTGCACGTAAACGAGACATCAAAGATGTCAATCAAGAAATGTATTTCCTGTTAACTATCAATTTCGGTGCAGCGGTGGCGTAGAGGTAGAACACCCGCCTCGCGTGAGAGAGGTCCGTGGTTCGAATCCCGGTTCCGCGCAATTTTCCACCGGATTAAAAAAAATCCGCGTATTGATAAAATTGCATAACCAGGCCTGGAGTGTGGCCTCATCCCGGTGACCAGAACCGGTAACGCATTCTCTCACCAGAGCAGGATAGGCCACCCTGGTGCAGTACTTCGCCACAACCTCCTATATGAACACAACAATCAAACCCCGGCTCTCAGTCCCCAGCAGCTGCGAAGCAACTGACCACGGCGGCGGTCAGACCTGCGACGCTGCAGAGGGTGTTAAGAATCCCTGGCTCCGGACAGGCCGCCGTTCAAATATGAACCTGGCAACGTTTAACGCTAGAACGTTATCTAGTGAGGCTAGCAGTGCTATTGGAGGAATCAGAGGGCAGTAAATGGGATATAATAGGGCTAAGTGAAGTTAGAACGCCAAAAGAAGCATATAGAGTGCTAAAAAACGGGCACGTCCTGTGCTACCGGGGCATAGCGGAGAGACGAGAACTAGGAGTCGGATTCCTGAATAATAAGAACATAGCTGGTAACATACAAGCATTCTGTAGCATTAACGAGAGGGTGTCAGATCTTGTTGTGAAACTTAATAAGAGGTACAAAATGAAGGTTACACAAGTCTACGCCCCTACTCCCGGCCATGATGACCAGGAAGTCGAAAGCTTCTATGAAGACGTGGAATCGACGATGGGTAAAGTCAAAACAATATACACTATACTAATGGGCGACTTCAATGCCAAGGTAGGCAAGCAGCAAGCTGGAGACAAGGCAGTGGGGGAATATGGCATAGGCACTTGGAATAGCAGGGGAGAGTCATTAGTAGAGTTTGTGGAACAGAAAAATATGCGGATAATGAATACCTTCTTCTGCAAGCGACATAGCCGAAAGTGGACGGGGAGGAGCCCGAGGGGCGAGACTAGAAATGAGATAGACTTCATACTCTGCGCTAACCCTGGCATCATACAAGATGTGGACGTTCTAAGCAAGGTGCGCTGCAGTGACCATAGGATGGTAAGAATTCGAATTAGCCTAGACTTGAGGAGGGAACAGAAGCAGCTGGTACATAAGAAGTTGATCAATGAGTTAGCGGTAAGAGGGAAAATAGAGGAATTCCAGATCAAGATACAGAACAGGCATTCGGCTTTAACTCAGAAAGAGGACCTTAGTGTTGAAGCAATGAACGACAATCTTGTGTTGCATCATTAAGGAGTGTGCAATAGAAGTCGGTGGCAACTCCGTTGTACAGGATACCAGTAAGCTAACGAAAGATCTGATCAAGAAGCGCCAATGTATGAAAGCCTCTAACCCTACAGCTAGAATAGAACTGGCAGAACTTTCGAAGTTAATCAACAAGCGTAAGACAGCTGACATAAGGAAGTATAATATGGATAGAATTGAACATGCTCTCAGGAACGGACGAAGCCTAAAAGCAGTGAAGAAGAAACTAGGAATTGGCAAGAATCAGATGTATGCGTTAAGAGACAAAGCCGGCAATATCATTACTAATACGGATGAGATAGTTCAAGTGGCTGAGGATTTCTATAGAGATTTATACAGTACCAGTTGCACTCACGACGATAATGAAAGAGAGAATAGTCTAGAGGAATTCGAAATCCCACAGCTAACGCCGGAAGAAAGCCTTGGGAGCTATGCAAAGGGGGAAGGCAGCTGGGGACGATCAGTTAACAGCAGATTTGTTGAAGGATGTTGGGCAGATTGTGTTAGAGAAACTGGCCACCCTGTATACGCGATGCGTCATGACTTCGAGCGTACCCGAATCTTGGAAAAACGCTAACATAATCCTAATCCATAAGAAAGGGGACTCCAAAGACTTGGAAAATTATAGACCAATCAGTTTACTGTCAGTTACCTACAAATTATTTACTAAGGTAATTGCAAATAGAATCAGAAACACCTTAGACTTCCGTCAACCGAAGGACCAGGCAGGATTCCGTAACGGCTACTCAACAATAGACTAAATTCACACTATCAATCAGGTGATAGAAAAATGTGCGGAATATAACCAACCTTTATATATAGCTTTCATTGACTACGAGAAAGCGTTTGATTCAGTCGAAACCTGAGCAGTCATGGAGGCATTGCGGAATCATGGTGTAGACGAGCCGTATGTAAAAAATACTGAAAGATATCTATAGCGGTTCCACAGCCACCGTAGTCTTCCATAAAGAAATCAACAAAATCCCAATAAAGAAAGGCGTCAGGCAGGGAGATACGATCTCTCCAATGCTGTTCACAGCGTGTTTACAGGAGGTATTCAGAGACCTGGATTGGGAAGAATTGGGGATAAGAGTTAATGGAGAATACCTTCGTAACTTGCGATTCGCTGATGATATTGACTAGCTTAGTAACTCAGGGGACCAACTGCAATGCATGCTCACTGACCTGGAGAGGCAAAGCCGAAGGGTGGGTCTAAAAATAAATCTGCAGAAGGCTAAAGTAAGGTTTAACAGTCTCGGAAGAGAACAGCAGTTTACGATAGGTAGTGAGGCTCTGGAAGTGCTAAGGGAATACATCTACTTAGGACAGGTAGTGACTGCGGATTCGGATCATGAGACTGAAATAGTTAGAAGAATAAGAATGGGCTGGGGTGCGTTTGGCAGGCATCCTCAGATCATGAACAGCAGGTTGCCATTATCCCTCAAGAGAAAAGTTTATAACAGCTGTGTCTTACCAGTACTCACGTACGGTGCAGAAACCTGGAGGCTTACGAAAAGGGCTCATTGCTTCGTCCTCAATTTAAGTAGAACCATACTTAAATTGAGGACGACGCAACGAGCTATGGAAAGAAGAATGATAGGTGTAACTTTAAGGGATAAAAAAAGAGCAGATTGGGTGAGGGAACAAACGCGAGGTAATGATATTTTAGTTGAAATCAAGAAAAAGAAATGGGGCATGGTCAGGACACGTAATGAGGAGGGAAGATAACCGCTGGTCATTAAGAGTTACGGAATGGATTCCAAGGAAAGGGAAGCGTAGCAGAGGGCGGCAGAAAGTTAGGTTGGCGGACGAGATTAAGAAGTTTGCAGGCACAACATGGCCACAATTAGTACATGTCCGGGGTAGTTGGAGAAGTATGGGAGAGGCCTTTGCCCTGCAGTGGGCATAACCAGGCTGATGATGATGATGATGATGATGATGATGATGATCATGATGATGATGATCGATGTCGATTATGCATAAATCACGCTAGAATGTATTATTGCTTGACATCTGCAGAGGATTAATCAACGCATTGGTCGCAGCACGTTTTCTCGATGGAATGTTCAAAGGACCTTGCGAAAGACCATAACGCTTCACGAGGCTTACTGTCTTCACAGCCTTAATTGGCGGTGATGACAAAAGCTTCTAAAACACTCGTATTGCGCAATACTCTGTAAACTTCAGGAAACAATGAATGCCTTCCGGTCCCAAAGTTATGCGCATACAGAGATGCCGCTTATATAAAGTGAATCAGACATTTCGCACATCGACGTTTCTTGATTATTACTGGAAGCTGCTGCAGACAGACTACAGCTGAACCATGGAACGGCGCAATAAGAGTGAACGTGACACAGAGCATTCCAGATAAAGAGAAAAGGAGGCAGACAGAGCGAGTTCGTATTTTCCAGCTACCCGGCGGCAATTTCAAGAGGAGTACTGACACAGGCTAGAACTTTCGCCGGAGAGAGCACTTTTTCGTTGCTTTCTTTTTTTTTTTTTCACAGCCAATGTGTTCGTGGTCTCCCTTTTTCGCTGTCGCAGAGTTGACCGGGCGTGTCTTCCCTGCTCATTTCTGGAAGAGCGCCTCGACTCCTCGTCGGCTCGCTCGGTTCGTCGTGCTGGGTTATACGGTGTCGCAGCTCTTCTCGCTCCGGCTCTCGCTCCAGCAATGAGTGCCGGCATTTTCATCCTGTCCTTACGCGAGCGAGCTCCTCTGGAGGAGGCGTTCGCCGGCGGATGATGTTCACGCGCCACGCAGAGCGAAATGCCAAATGTCGTTGCATAAATAATGCGCGAGGAGGAAGGGGGGGGGGGGGCTAAATGTCTTCCGCGGCGGACCGGTGCCGTCGAGCTTTGCCCATACCACCTTTCTTTTTTTTTATATTCCTTGGACGTTTCCGGGTCGACTCACACTAGGTTTACCGTCTGTCCATTTCTGGAATAAGAATCATCGGGACATTTGTTTCATTCTATGTTGTCTATTTTAACAAACGTATGTTTGGTCTAGTCGGCTTATGCTTTGAGTAATAACCAGACAGCCTAAGAACCTGCACAAAGGCAAGCTGTCAAGACGAACGCTGCTGCGAGTAGCGTTCCTCCTCTCTTCTTTGCATTTTTTTTACGATGTTGCTGCTGAGGGACTTTGTATATTTTACTTTTGCATGCATTGCTTTTTCCGATACCCCGAGTCCATTAAGTTTTGCGTTCAGCAGTTTGGCACGAGGTAGCGGGGGTCAACTCCGGCCATGGTAGCGACCGCACTTAGATGCAACGCTCTTAGAATGGTCGTGTACTTAGATTTAGGTTCACGTTGAGGAACCCCAGGCGACAGATAAAACAGGAGCTCTCCCACCCCACGATGTCGTCTCCCGTAGCCCGAATACTGCTCTGGAACTACAAAACCGATTTTCCAATCAATTGCAACCCGCTGTCTCCAAAATCTTGCGCTGCAAGCTCGAATCGCTTGTGATATATCAGGTAAACTTTATAGAAGTCACAGACATTCAGCAATGAAGCAGCGAAAAGGAGTTACCCCTGTGGACAGCCCACGAACGTCACATGAAAGAAACTTGCCATTGGGATCAAGCCGGTGAGCGCGAGGACCTACCGTAAGGGGAGTGCTCTCAAAATGCATCTGTCAGCTTTGTCTCTTCTTAGCATTTTTTAAGGGAAAGTCCACCTGTATTTAGTTCTTTTTGCGCGAATCGCTTGCTTTACTTCAAGGTGTAAGTATGCAACATGATGAGTCAGTATAGAGGTCTTAAAGT
Source organism: Dermacentor variabilis (assembly GCF_050947875.1). Taxonomy (NCBI): domain Eukaryota; kingdom Metazoa; phylum Arthropoda; class Arachnida; order Ixodida; family Ixodidae; genus Dermacentor; species Dermacentor variabilis. The sequence continues at coordinate 115,371,397 of NC_134571.1, read as the reverse complement.
GCATATGAATGGTTGACCACGATGGCGGATTATATATTTCCGGAAAATCCCTAAGAAAAGAAGTCATACTTAGACAGGGCGTCAGAACTTGCCGTCTCGCATCTCGCAATCAGACGTGAATTCTCCTTTCTCGCTGCGCAATCGCATTTTGAGCGCACTTTCTATTCACTATACAGCTAAATATCTGGCACGCTCAAGAAGAAAAATAGTATTTCGGCGTGCTACTACACCACGTTTAAAACGCTTATATCATATCAAGGCAACAAAGAGACATCCAAGACATCATAGGGGAAATTACTTGCGCTTATTATTTGAATTACAGAAATGATACAATAGTGGAAAAGTAAGTGGATGAATATACAATTCACCGCAGGTGGAATGCGAACCCACATCTTCTCATTACGCGCCCGATGCTCTTACCAATCGAGCTACCGCCACGGTTTTCCCATTCACTCTCTGGTGTATTTACGTTTCACAAATAACCACGGGAGCCCTAGGTGTATGTACGCACGAGAAGAAAGGAAACCGAGGTGCCCAATTTCTATTAGTCAGAATCAGTAGAAGTCAGCAGGCAGGGACAGCAAGGACAGCAAAGGGGAATTTATTTGTAGTTCCTAATTGTACTATAGGAATGATGAGTGAATGAAACTTGAAGTGGACGAAAAAACAAATGGCCGCAGTTGGCATAGGAACCCACGTATTCTCATTACGCGTGCGATGCTTTTACGAATTGAGCTTACGCAGCGCCGTTTTCCCGTCCACCTTCTGGGGTATTTATATTTAGCGACTAGAACTAATCCTAGCAGTGAGTGGTGGCGCTGGCTAACACCCCTTTGGCTCGTTCTAATAAGTGTGTGGGTATGTGCATGTGCGTGCGTGCGTGCGTGCGTGCGTGCGTGCGTGCGTGTGTGTGTGTGTGTGTGTGTGTGTGTGTGTGTGTGTGTGTGTGTGTGTGTGTGTGTGTGTGTGTGTGTGTGTGTGTGTGTGTGTGTGTGTGTGTGTGTGTGTGTGTGTGTGTGTGTGTGTGTGTGTGTGTGTGTGTGTGTGTGTGTGTGTGTGTGTGTGTGTGTGTGTGTGTGTGTGTGTGTGTGTGTGTGTGTGTGTGTGTGTGCGCGCGCGTGCGTGCTCGTGCGAGTGTGCGCGTGCCTGTGTGTACGTGTGTGTGTGCCTGTTTGTTCCCATTGTAAATTCAAGGATTTCAAGGAGTGCAAAGGCGAGCGCTCCCAAAGGTATAAGAACATGGAAAACAAATTGATATATCTTTATATAGAGTTCTCGCAAATCATGGTTGGCAGAGCCCAAGAAAAACAAATGAGCGGTCATACCCCATGAACGACTTTCAAGTTGACCACTCATTTTGTACCCGCGTAAGCACTTCAAACACGTCCACACAGTCACAACGAATACGTTTGGCCGGCATTTGACCAAGGCAGTGATAAATTGGCTCCTTAGTTCCTAAACCATGCCATGAAAGTCCTTTGTGGTCCTTGAAGTAACCGAAGCGCTCCAGTATGAATGGACGCAGCGGAGCGCTTAAATGGGTGCATACTCGTCAAATGACATATTACCCGCATGCAAATAAAAAAAAAATAGAGTGCTCACTTCGCTGAAGCGGTTATCTAGAAAGATATGGCGAATAATAATAGGCTGCTCGTGCTACAATAAAGGCTAGCGCTGTCAGTGTTCTGTGAGATATATTGCACCATAGCGCCTTTTCAGCGTGCCGTGGTGAGCTGCGCAGAACAGCTAACATGACGAGAAGAAAAGCGGCAGGGCAGCGAAGAAAAGAAACCAGTAGTAGCCCATGGTCGTCACCCTACGAAACAGTGTCGAAATAAATGAGCGTGTATATTATGAATGCTCATGCGTTGACAGCTTCATTCCCTGGACAGACACCGGCAGGCCAGGCGGCGTCCAAATTCCGATGGTGCGGGCGAGAATCGCTTTATCGCTATTCAGTGCAAACTTAAACTCCATCGTAAAGTGGGAAATCCTAGGAATAAAAGAAAAGACCATACACCCCATCCAACGTGTATTGCAGAGATTACACAAATGCATGTGTAAGAGGCTGTGTAAGACCTTGGAGTTGAGGTTATCCAAGAATGTTTTGTCTGAAACCGAGCTCAATGAAAAACTAAACAGACTGTAGTCCAGCAAGTTAGTCCCCATGAAGCTTTGAAAAATTATGATGACCACTTTGCTGTAGTATCATGATCTTGCGTCACTGTCATGACCGACGAGAGTAGGTAAATTACCGCGAACGCCCGTATACAAGCCTGCTGACGCCACGAAGCTCCGCACTCAACAATAAGCGCAAGAACAACTGCCATTTCTTTTTTGCTGAAAAACATTTAAAGCTAAACACATTACTACTGTTCCTTGCCCCGGTATAGTAGGACAAATGAAAGCAGTTATAGGTGGCATTTCTGTGGTAGAATTGGTAAATACAAGAAGATCAATGAGCAACTACAGCACCCAAGCCCTATTATATTTTGCAGAATGTGTCACTCCCAACGTATTCATTGTCACGCCAGCTGATATATATATATATATATATATATATATATATATATATATATATATATATATATATATATATATATATATATATATATATATATATATATAAGCGGTTTATTGACGTTTCGGCCGGGGTCCGGCCTTCATCAGAAAATGATGATGCAGATGAAGACGAGAATTCTGATGAAGGCCGGACCCCGGCCGAAACGTCAATAAACCGCTTCATACGCACGTCTACTTCACTGTGAATATTTACCCGGACACAGAACTGCTTTTTTTCTGGTATGTATTATGCTGATATATATATATATATATATATATATATATATATATATATATATATATATATATATATATATATATATATATATATATATATATATATATAAATGCTCGCGCAATGCACATTCAGCACAGAGATGTTAGTACAGAGCAGCTCTCGTACACGGCTATGGCAGGTTTTGTTAATTGAGGCCGGCGGGCATAGAACACTAGGCAATCTGTTTTAGATAACAAGCACAACTGAAGCAACTCAGCATTAATCGTGGTTCAACGGACATATGCCGATGGATTCTGTCCTCAGACACGCGGTAATTATGTATCTTAAGCACATCAGTTATCATGATGAAAACGTCATTGAATAACAAAAGTGTATATAAGCACTGCTATTGCGCCTTTGAAGCATTGCGGGAAGTTGTTCGCGATCGGGTTATTCTCATATTCCTCATTTTTGGGGGTAGAGCACAGTGCTGGCATAAAGCAAACGTCATCCTGTCTGCGCAACATAGTGTCTTTGCATTTTGGGGAAGAGACCAGATATTTGTTTTGCAAGCGAAAGAACCAATTTGGTGGCAAAATACGAGGGGTGCTACGAAAGTAAGCTTCGCCATTTTGTTTTTAAAAGAGAATATGACACGCCAGTCGAAGCAAAGAATCGCCATGGAAATCCACGCCCATTATTGATTCAATGACGGAAGGCGCAAAGCGCCGAATAAAGGAGAGCAGCAGTAGACCGGCGTGCCCGAGGTTATTAGAATACAAATCACGTTGACAGACAGACGTTTTGTGCCAACGCGGTCGCCAATGGAAGTTCGTTATGTCATCCCGTAAGATTGGGCACCTGTTCCCTGCATTGAAGGCCGCACTCTCGGCATGTCACTTCCAAAACAACGCTAAGGTGGAGCAGGCTGTGCAACAATTCCTTGCATCGCAGTGCAGCAAGTTTTACCACAGCGGTTTCTCCAAACTGACGGCACGCTGCGGCAAATGTCTCAATGACGGCGGCGACTATATGGAAAAATACTGTAAGGTGTATGGTACATGGTGTATTTGTTTTTTGACGAGAAAGTTTCCACTCGAAAAGAAATGACGAAACTTGCTATCAGAACGTCCTTGGGGCCATAATGTATTTACAGGCTATATATTGTTTCTCAGCCCCATTCTCACGAATATAACAGAAAATAAGATTGCGAGCAGTGTTACGACAAAGTTATGTTAGAGCATACCGTAATCGAACAGCTAATATCAGTCGCAGCAACGAAGAACTCGTGAAATAAAAACAAAAATGCACTCTTCTGGCTTGCGTCAGCCTCGTAAAGTCTACGCAAAGCAGAAATGACATAAAATTAAGCGCTTCAAAGTACTGACCATGATGTAGGGGCTGAAAATTAGTCAACGAACGAAGCCGCCATCATATTTCATGGAAACCTGTACTATACGAAACTACGAGAAATGCGCTTTTGAAAAGTTTGAAGAGTTTTGACAGTGTATGCGATTATTTTTGCAAGTTTTCCACCAGCTGAATTATTCTCTGCGCTGTCACAAAGTACGGGGTGCTTCAGCTGAACTCGTGCCAAAGCATTGCTTTATACTAGGCGTGTGCGGATCTTTAAGATATTGAATAGAAGCCTAATAGGTCTCGCTCATCGATTTGCATTCGATGCGAGAGTTATCCATTCGAAGTTGTCGAATATTTGTTTCGCTCGGATACCATGAGACAGAAAGAGGTTTTGAAGTCTTCAGGAGGTAAGGCTGATGCAAATGAAGAATCTTCCGAATGATTTTGCTGAAGGAGAACCGCGGTTGGTGCGCAGACGTCGTTTCCGAGCCGAACCGACAGAGCAACTAATTTATGCACATTAGTTTCCACTTGTTAAACACCCATGTCTCGCCCTTGGCGGCCTACGAATTTTCTCTCAAGATTTAGGCAGATCCGCTGATTATTTGGACAATTCCACCGTGCTTGAATCGCTGTAATAAAACGACGTGCGGTACTGTATGGTAATGCGTTTAGCTCCTTGAATGAGCACTACAGTTGCACGTGCACCTGTCCTCGTGCTTTTTCTTTGTTGAAATACTTTTCATTGTCACAACGTGCCCGATAGAGTCACTGTCATTTACAAGCTTTTAAATAAGTTAAAATCCAGTCGATAACATCACTACGTGCTTCCGATAAAGCAAACAGGCTGCAAGGGTGTTCTTATATTTCACTTTGTTTAGAAGCGGCAAAATATTTGACATTCGACTCTAAACGTAATACCTGTTGTCGACTTGTACGATCCTTTACTGATGACACGCTACAAATAAGAGTTTAAACTGAACAAACTCTACTTTAAGAAACTTGCTAACTGGACAGAAAGAGTGAATATTTATGATACGCACGGGATTACTTTTTGGGTTTCGCTATGGGCTCGTACAAACTAATGCCGACAAATGACCGCATATATATTGCCTACACTTTTAAACCACCAGTATTATTCACTGTAGTACTACTTTTCTATCTCATACAGTAAAGTGTTTTAGTTTTTAGTGTTAGACATTTAGTACTAGATATATCTCACCTGTATAGTTTTTGTAATTGTATCCTTCTCGCATGCGAACCTCTTCTTTTGCCCCTGTAAAAGTTCACTTATCGGGAACATACCCCATTTTAGTGCATGCTATACATGTACCATAATGCCAAAATAAAAATGAATGAATGAATGAATGCGAAGCCGACGTTCTTTCTAATACTCGTATTAGATTTTATTCGAAAGTTTCGCTCTTCGAACACGTCTACATTAAGCGTGAGGTCTTCAGTGGAGAGGCCGTATAACCTATATTGCCACATATACAAACAATGTCTTTCCGCGATGACAGCTACTGAGATTTTCACTTTTCCGAGCTACACTGACCATGTGCCAGATGTTAAAAAAGTGCCACGCGACTAGGCGTTCACATTCAGCGACATTATTGCGCTTGAACATACTACGAATGAATTATCGATGCTGCACGCGTACTGAAGGCACGAACAGGCCTGAAGCAGCCCCGACGGACGAAATACGGTGTTCTGGCCTTCCAGTTTTGCCTAGTTTTGTCTAGCAGTGAAGCAGATGGGGTAATTTTATGCGTGCTAAATGCCGCATCACAAATTTTAAAGCTCTATCATCGTTCTTTGTATTGACAGGCAGCGTAAAGGACGATGAGGTTTTGACGTCGGATGGGGATTCATCTGAGACGATGGGTGTGGCAATCGCGTATCACTTTTGCTTTCGGCCTGTTCATACATTCGGTCTGCGTGACGTTGATAATTCTTTGCTAGCATGGTGAGGGCACTAATGTCAGTGCGCGCAAGTGCCTATTCTCGAGGTGATTTCTTTTTAATATCGGACACTTATTTTGCAGCCCAAAAAGAAATTAAAACGAAAACGGCTGTCATCACGGAAATAATTTTTTTTTAAATATTGGCCAATAGAAGGCTCTACAACTTCTCCATTGAAGGTCTTGCCTTGAATGCAGTACTTTAAAGTAGGTTATTTATTTTCAATTAACCATGTCAGTTCATTGTAAAAAAGTGCTCTACGTTACTCAATAGAACAGTGAATAATAGTAAGTTGGTCACACCCTCGTATTGCGTCCGAGGATATTTTTCCGCGTGCTTATTGCCTCCATGGATATATTTAGGAGTTGGCATGATTTAGCTAACACGCCCTTATACCTACTGTAAGTTACAACTATTAAAGCCTTTTACCTGTTATATATGGTGTACCATATATTATGATACGCGACAATTTTGGCTTATAGAATTGCATCTACGCACATTTACCAAACACGAAAGGTTTATTTGAGCACATATGACTAAAACATAACCTTGCCTAATTTTTGTAAGAAAATCTATATTCATGCAGTAGTGAATTACTAATAATGGAGTTCTCCAGTTCAGCACGCAAATAACGTTCTGAATGCAACAGCTCATGTTACTAAACTTACCTTCTGTGTAAAATGTACTCTCCTAAACATTGTAAGCTAGGCAAAGAACAAGCAGAGTAGCAGCAAAAGACGAAGAAGCGATGACAAACAGCCTTGGTGGAATACAGGCTTCCTGTAGTGGGCTGCCTGAATTCTCCACTTGGAATGAACATGGACAAAGAGCAACCTGGGGGACATGGCTAAGATATTTAATTTTGCACCGTTCACATTGAAAAGTTGTACTGTCCAGGTGTGGCGTGATCACTTCCTTTATACTAATTCACAAAGCCGCCCTTGGTTCCCTGTGGTAGAACACCGGCCAAGTCCTTGAAGGTTGGCATGAAGGATCTTCATGGTGGACTCGATGTTGTGCACCCATATGGTGAATTTCGCGATGGCATCGCAGCGACTCTAGTATTCCGAGAAACAAAATTTTCTTATGTGTTCCGACGCAAGAAGTAATCATTTTGCACTAAAGAACAGCGAGTATTAAACAGTACTTTTCTTACTGTCTGGTGCAAGGAGATTTCCTGCATGCTAGAATTATTCACACGCTTTTTGTCAGGCCCAACAATAACGATGTATCAGCTTCGGGAACTCCTCAGACATAGATTAATGTCTATTGTGTAAGCCTAGATGTTAGCACCAACCGTACAAGTACCACACAAAACTGCTCAATCAGACTTAGTATTTCACGGAAAGCTACTTGCTGGATGTAAACACGTCCTTTACGATTCCACACAATATGACTAGTCGCTGCTTAAAAACAAAATATGAAACGCCTGCAACGCCTGGAATAAGCGACCAGGCGTTCCTCATTGCCTCTACAATGGCAGGAGCATTGACGCAGAAAATGGAGGAACTGTAAGATATGCATTTAACGAGAAGCAAAAGAAAAAGAAAGTGAGGATGCTATAGCATCAAACAAAGTAACATCACTAGATTTGGGGCCCTATAACGTAAAACTATTCCAATATGTTTCTATTCCAATTTCCTGACGTCAAATTTGCGTAACCACCGACGCAAGCACCGGGCAGTCACCCACAGGGTTGTCTGAACAGACCAATCAAACGCTCTCCTCGTTCATAGGAGGTCACTTTTGTTTGCTTGAAAAACGAATAACATTGCCTACACTGAGCGGCTTGTCGTATCTAATTGTCTGACAAGAGGCGAGGAGAACGCTCAAGTGGAGAGGGATTCACTAGGGCACAGCCAGTGCACTGAAAATCGATAACCGGATTAAGAGGGTGGTGCCGACATCGGCGATTGGTCGGCTTTCCCTTACTTAGCTTGTGGTGGCTGGTCGAAAATCGCGGCGGCATGCAACGGAAGCTTAAGAATGACGCTAAAACTGACCCTCAGCAAAGAAGAGTTGGCAGAATGAGGTAGTAAACGTGCCGAAAGTGCTTGAAAACGTTACATGGTCACGCAAGATGTTTTATTACACGCAAATACACACATGCTCTCCGTCAGGTTCGAGTAGCCAGCATCTCAGCGATCGGCGGCAGCCATCTTTTATTCCATTCGGAACGGGGCAGCCTGCGGCTATTCAAAAATGATTCAGTTTTGTTCGGCATATTAATGCATCTTTATCCCGTACACGTCACTTTGACGCGGTGAGTTTGTGTGGTTTTGTGACGTCGTGTGACAGGCAGGGGAAGTGGGTGCAGCCCGAAAACTTTTTACCAATAGCCGAGAGCTAATGACGAAAAGGGGAGAAATCAGAAATAACTGTTTTTATTTTTTCTGTCAAATCATGCATAATCAGTGTGTACACATCATATCAGATGGGGAGGTATTGCGGTTTTCGCGACGTCGCGTGACAGACAGGTGAAGTGGGCGGGTGGTCGAAAAAAGTTTTTGACCAATCGCGGAAGGCTGATAGCAGAATTGGAATATGAAAGTTTGGAATAGTTTTACGTTATAGCGCCCTTGCTTGCGCAAGGCTACAGTAATCTCAGAAAAAGGAAAACGTTTACTGCCTAAGCACATATTTATTTTCTCGACATTAATAAATAGGATGTTTTTGTCAAGTAGTGAGAAATCTGTTCATCTGCTGAAACAATACGCTAGGTTAAAGCTACTGCGGACGCAGGTACACCCAGACAGTCCATAATGAGCTAATAAGAGCATTCATGACTAAAAAACAGAGCAAATGCGTGCTAAAATACAATTGATTTCTTCGAGTACTATTCCTTGAAAGCACAATTACGCTTTTATGCTGTCCTGCCAATGAAGTATGAGAAACTATAACTGGTGCACTTACATCGCACGCTAAAAATGCATTGGCCCAAGTTAAGTTTAATACAAGATGGCTCTGGGGGTGTCAAGTATTCCTTGAAGCGCTTTATGTATGTCAGGATCCCAGTTCTTATCCTGGTGAAAAGAAAGCTCCTAATAGCATTGATTCTCACCTACATAATTCATTGTCTATTGTCCTTATTTCATCAGTTCGACATTATGCTGGTTATTCCCTACTGGGTAAGTCAGACATCATGTCACCTATAGTTCACGAATCATTCACGCATTAATTCATTGCTGCTCGGTCGAATGCCACACATTATATGTTTAGTGCCGTTTGAGCAAATCGCAGCTATAAAAATGCAATCCCTATTTGTTACCAAGGGGGCTTTTGTTAAACCCCACCTCTCTCCCTCTATGGCAACACACAGAACACTCGTTGTCGTTCTTGTGGCCGTCTTTGTCCACATTCATTAGGTGGTGCTTGAAATAGTTTGACAAGCAATAATGTTCCTAGCTATAACAGGCGGTTGCAGGATACGATACACTGCGTATCTACATTAATTCATAGGAAACACGGGATTCCTTAGAAAGCATTATTTGTACAGTGTATATAAACTTTATTTAATCAAGACTTATAGCTCTCAATAACTTGCAAAACCCTCAGCATCGGTGCAATATTCTGGTGCAGTGAATTAGTTCACTAATTTCAATTACCTGAATTGATTGCCACGCGTCGCCGTTGCCGTAGTGGAGAGCACGGAAATATTATTTCAGGAGCTCATTCATGTTCTGCAAGTTATATTTCTAAATATGATACTACAGAAAATAGAAATTGTAGTTTTTCAAAGCAACGGAGAAAAACATTTTCGAATACCTCGGCGCCCTCGAGCCAAAGCAACTGGACCAGTGTGTCGGAACGGAACGAGAACGAAAACGAAAAATGAACAAAACAATTTTTTTTTACCTGTACGAAAACGTAACCGCAACGTTATTTGTTATTTTGTTTCAGAGTGAAACCGAAATATTTTTATTGGTTTTCGGTTCAAGTGTAAAGTCCGCAATCCGAAACAACGGACGTCAGACAACGTCAGCATTATCGCCTATCTCAGGGGTCCGCATGAGCACGTATGTGGCAGGGAGAGTGCAAGCGATGTGCGGTAGAGCGCGCCACTGATCTAAGCCTGCCGCTGAGTGCATTGGCAGTTCGGTGGCGTAGCGAAACCCTTGGCTCGCGCGCTGAAGAGCTTATCGTTTCGTTTTCTACGGGTACAATGTTTTGTTACCGAAGTGTTATCGTTAGTTTATGTTCGTTTAAGTTCGTTTTATCGGAACAGCCGCCTCGCATTTCGGCGAGTGTGCTCGATGCAATGCAGCTGCTAGATCATTCTCAGTGCCTCCACTCAAGGCACTGAGCATGATCTCGGAATTCGTAAATGCCTTATTGAGAAAAACAAATGCTGTGTTTCTATCGTTACATATTGTTTCGAAAACGTTGTATGCGAACCAAAACCGGTATGAACAGTTACGGGTCTTTTCTTTTTATTTCTCGTTCCGAAGCAGAACCGGAACGGAACTTTTTTTAGTGGAACGAACTCAAACCATAACGAAAGAAATTTCGTTCCGACACTCCGATCTGGAGAAGCAAAATACGTTCTTTTAAACACGTTTTACGACGCCATTTTTGGTCACTATAGTGCTGGAGCAAAAATCCCGACAATGGCGTCGTTAACATTCCGCAATGTCCAAATTGCCAAAGAACGCTTGTTTCACATTCCGGGTGAGGTCGCAATAATTTGCCCTCTCCCCCCTCCCTTTCTCCCTCCTTCCCTCCGACAAAGTGCCCGCATCGCCCCTATATACCCCAAGGCTGTTTGCTCGACGCCTAATGGCCGTGCCGTAATAAATTCGCTCACATTTTCTTTCTCCGCCTTAAGTATGCTACTAAGAGAGGCTTCCGTCGTTGCCGTCTTTTCCCGGAAAGAGTTTCCCTGTCGTCGCATTAAGAGTTCCCTGAGTTCCCCGGAGTGCTGCATGCATCGATGCCTTCGTGGGTGAAAACGGTGCAAGAAAGGGAAGCACGCCGTTTAAGCGGAAGAAATTAGGCCCACGGGCCATGCGGGTGACGGGGCGAGCCCGTCGTCGCGGGGATAAGGTTTGCAGCTGAACTACGTATTTTTGTTGCTATAGGAACAGAGGATTGGTGTCAGAAAGTTCACAGGTAAGTAACTGGTGGTGTCATTTAGCGCAATAGGAGATGGTTTGGAAAACTGGGTAGGTTGCCACGGCTTTCAGCGTGCCAAGCTCAAGACAGAGAAACGTAAGTAGTAAAAGAAAGCGTTTATCTCAGATGCGTGGTCCGCGATTGAGCGCACACGACCCCCTTGGCATGGCTTGCCAGAGCTTCCTTGTTTGTTTGTTTGTTTGTTTGTTTGCTTGCTTGCTTGCTTGCTTGCTTGCTTGCTTGTTTGTTTGTTTGTTTGTTTGTTTGTTTGTTTGTTTGTTTGTTTGTTTGTTTGTTTGTTTGTTTGTTTGTTTGCAGTGTGGTGCCAAATTTGAAGTTTGCCCTAAGTTATACTCGGAGTCGTCTTGCGGACTCTAGTTGATTAGCAGTAACGTACTGTATGTAGGGAAGGACTTAGCAGACTAATATCATGCGGACCTCACCCACAGCGGGAATCGATGAAAGCGAAGATTTCTGTTCAGTTTGGTTTGATCTATGACAATTATCGGTGTTGTTGACGGCGAATGTTTAATTCCTTCGACGTTTAGCCCAATATGGGCGTGGTGAGCTTATGTTAATCTGTGCCTTGCGTGTACTAATTCTGTTCGTCTGCGTAGTACACAGAACACACAGGGAGAGGTGTTTACCTAGGGCGTCGCTGTGCGCCACACTTCACAACCTTTGAGAGGACTGGGCATATTAGTTGCCTCACATGGCACGTCGCATCATGGCAGAAGTATTAAACTTTAATTGAATTATTTCGCCGTAGGTGCGAAAAGCACATATGGACTATGAGGCACGCGGCAGTGGCGGACTCCGGATTAATGTTGACGCCGTCGTACTTTTTAACGTGTACCTAAATCTAAGTGGACGAGCGCTTTTCTTTATATTTTTATTTTCGAAAGGCAGCTGCCGTGGTCGGGGTCAAATCAGCGACCTTGAGCATTGCTATAAACGCAATGCTACCACGGTGTGCACAGATGTGTTGATTTGACGTACGTGCGACCGCTTCCGTAATGTCACCTAGGCGCTACTGTGGGTTTAATGCGGCTCTGCTTCTGCACACTATACGTAACTTGTCCGCCCGACGTATTCGCATGGTGTTTATTTCTCTGAAATAGCAGAAACGTACGGTACCGTTCCTTTAAATTAAGTTTGTACCGTTTGCCCGCATCCGCTGTCGCGTCTGTAATGGTAGTGTTTCCTTGTCTGCCCAAGTCATATTTTCTCTATAGCGCCCGTGTCCCGGACCAGGGCGAATTTTACTTCAAACCTGACGCTTTTGTTTCGAGGAACCCGTATGGGTTTCCTTTGTAGCAATTGATACGAACGGGTGGATGTCTGATTTTCCCTTTATTCATTACTTCTCTCCACCTTGCGGGTTTCCGCAGAACTACTACGTCAAACACCATCCTCTCGTATGGAAACTGCGAGCGAAGCGCAGCAAGGCTGTCATTCACTCATTTCGTGACTGCGTCGGTTCTACCGATTGTCTGCCTCCTCTCCTCCCTCATGTCTCCTCCCTCCTCTCTCCTCCCTTCGATTATTCTCTTTAGCTTCCCTGTGGACTAGTACGTTAGTACAAAGGCAAGCGCTGCAGTGTCTGCAATGCTCTTGCGGGAGGTCACGAATAATTACAGCTGTCAAGAGGCTGAAGTGGCCACGCCGAGGGAGCTCCAGAGGCTCCAAAGATCCAAACGAGTTTCTCCCGTCTCCTTTCCTCTCTGCCATGCTCCTGTCACCTATGTACACGCTCTGAACCAGCCCCCGACGCGATGTGCCAGACAGCAGCAGCAGTGGGAAAGTCGAAGGAAGAGACAAAGAAAACTTCGCTTTTAAAAAATTGACTGTTAGAGCTAAAAGCACTGGCGACATGCAAGGCTCCGACCAAGTGTCAATCATTGGCCAAGTGCGACTGAGGTAGCTGTTTAGAGCTTTGTGACTGGCGGAGATCTTAACAGTTACTTCAGTCGTACTTACCTGGTAGAATTTAGTAATGTTATGGGTGGAGTCAGCAAGTCCTCCCAGGATCTAGAACTTTGGGTAATCGGGATAGATGCAAGGAATTGTATTCGTGCTGGTGGGGCCGGGTGCCTAACTCAGGAGCATCAGCGTTCTTTCTGACGATGCATAAGGGGAAGAGTACTGACGCTTACAATAGTGCGACATCGTAGGAGCTCAGCAGAGTTAGCTTTTTTAGCGTGTAGTGAAATGTCTTTGTCGTGCGTTTTTCTATTTGGCAGAGAATTGAATTGAGCTGTATTTATTGACATACCACAATTTACAAATAATGGAATTGCCGTAAAGCGTCTGAATAACTAGCCTGAGGCTTGTTGAAGTTCATGCAAGTATAATTCTGAAAAAAAAACATGTCATATAACAAAACAATGTTAACTCTGCAGTGCTGCCGGAATAACTCGTTGTACAATAATTAATTGAGGGGATAGTTTGTTTGTTAAAGCTGAATAACTCAATTAGGGCAATAAAACAGGCAGACACAAGGAAAGTGAAACAAACAAAAGCGCTTTTTTTTAATTTCGTGTTATCGTGGTGGTCCACAACACGCGGCCAATCTTGAACAAGTCAAACTTGGCACCAGAGCTAGGACTTGAAGAGTTTGCATAGCCATTTGACATGTCACCAAGAAGGCTTCACCAATCCAAATGGATGACATACATGTCGAAGGTACAGCGCTTGTCCTTGTCTCCCATTCTTGCGCCTGTTTCTTTTATTGCGCTAATTTACTTGTTCGACTAACGCGTTAGTCTGAAGGCTTTTAAATTATATTGTTTCTTTTTTAAGTATTGACTTTTCTTTCTAATACTGTAAATTTTCATTTGCATAGTTGCACATTTACCGTAACTCACGTCTGGAGTCCTAAGTGCCAAAACCGTGAATTCATGATGGGACACGCTGCAGCGAGGGACTCCGGATTGAATTTGTACTACCTGGGGATGTTTCATGTGCACCCAATGCATGCGACGCGGGCGTTTTTGCATTTCGCTTTGACCAAAATGCGGCCACTGCGACGGACGTCTGTGCTTACTCGTGCTTAGCAGCGCAATGCTGACGCTACTAAGCCACAGCAGCGGGTGACAGAATATATTAGAGAGTTTTAGAATTGGGGACCCAAGAAAATTACACTCCGCAAGCGCGCATGGGCAGAACGCAAGCTAGTCTTCGGTTCTTGCGTTCGCGCTGACCCAAGACCCCAGAATCGAAAGCTAGCGTGGGTCCCCAAGCCGTAATGGGTCTTAAAACCGCATGCTTCATTCATAGTCCTAACACAGGAATTACGCTTACTACATTTGATTGTTTGCTCCTTTCTATTCAAAAATGCGTTCTGTTCGTTTCCAGTTGCATGCAACACGTTTCCTTTTCTTTCTTTCTTTTTTTTTTGTTTTCGAGCGCCTTTTAATTGTACCCACTGCGGCGTCTTGAGCGCTCGACCTAAGGCTGTCTGCATTGGACCCAGTTCTCAAACCCTGCTGCACCTCTAAATTCAAGAGCAGCTTACCCAACGCAGCCTGGTGACACAGAGTCTTCGGTCCCCCGGTTCTCATACTCTCTATTGTCATTACACTACACTTATATATGCTGTTTGCCTTGGTTTTAGTTCATTTGAGTTGTCCCTAGTTTTATGCGAATGCATCAAAACTAGGGACAACTCATAAGAAGCCGGCCTTTGTAGCAGTGAAACAAACCCAGTAATCCCATTGGCTGCAAGGCCACGTCACGTGGGCACCTCGACGGAGCAGAGCGGGCGAAAGCTGCCGTGCCGACACTTGCTGCCGACACTTGCTGCCGTGCCGACAAGCCAGGTGTTGGGTGAGGGGAGGCCTCGCCGCGACGCCACGTCACCCTCACTCTCGGAAGCTTGTGTTCCGCGCTTCCCTTGTCCGCGCGAGCTCTTGCCTGCGTTCTAGCTTCGCCTCCGTAATAATCATACAAAAATATTTAGCATAAAAAACAATAAAATCGAAAGAAAAAACGCATGCTCCACATGCAAACCACATGCTCAAAAGCCGACTGTCTTACCCACTGGGCTAAACCAGCGCTTCCTTAGACAGCAAATCTGTTGCACTCTGCTTTAATGACATCATGCTACTCGGGCCAAAATTTCCATTTGCAAGCCGAGCGTGACGAAAGCGGTGACGCCAAACCAAAAGTTTACTCGGGAGCGTCCCCACTATATTCTATGGCAATAGGGGAAGGTAGCATGACGTCAAGGACCGAAGTGCACCAGCCTTTTGCTATCTGGGAGGCGTTGGCCAGCGTTTTAACGCACTCACTTGTCCGCGATGGGCTCATGACTCGAAGGACCAGTCAGCGACGTTCAAATGGCCGTTAATGCTCTCGCATTAACAGCTCATAAGAAGCGCTTAGGTATCCTTGCATTATTTTTCCTGTAAAATGTAATATTTATTGAAATTTACACCACACTCTGATTGCTACGTTTGTATTAGAAAGTTTTGCTTGAGGCCTTCCCACTGGGGCTTCTTCAAGCATAACTATTAAGATAAATTATAAGATTGCCACATACAGAGGCCCCAGCAGCTGCAACGGGTCCGCTGGGTTTAATAATCGTGCTATATATTCCGTGATGCTCAGAATAAATGAATAAAAGTGAAACATTGTAAACAAACACTCATTCCCATCGCAACTAGTGAAGTCAGGAAAGCTTTTAAGGAGAGGACGAGTTGCACATACTCTGAATGCGTCCTGATTTATTCTGCTCGTAGGTACATAACTTACGAGCCATATACAAAGCATGAAATAAATCAGCTTATATGTCATATTTACTAACAACCAAAGCCAAGCATCACACGAAGGCGGCAGGTAAACCGTGCACTGAGTAATCTACTAAAAAAGCTTGTAACATTATAGCATGCAGGAAGACAGCAGTACCTATTAGATACTTAACCTGAAGCTCATAGCTGAAGTTGAAGGAATAATTAGATTTGTCCTGTTGGTGAGATTGGACTAACACGACAGCGCCAGATAAAAGAATAGAAATGCTCTCGAGGGCGGCACGGGGCGTCTACTTATCAGGTTGCAAAAGTAAAGAACATAAAAGGAATACAGCTATTGTGACATCGTTAGCAGGAGATAGCTGCGGCTTTCTTCCTGGCACGGATTTTAATTATCTGATAACAAATGGTACACATACATACGTTGACGATGTTAATGGGAATCCTGAACTAAGCGTGCTCCCGATATTTCACCCTCACCGCTTACTTTGCCCACCCGGAATCTGTGCAAGTAGCCCTGCACCATTTCCATGATGCTTGCATCTGTTACCTGTCATTCCAGCATCGGTATACAGGGCGTATTCAATTGACATCTGTACTCTATGTTGTTGCCCAGAGAGAGAGAGAGAGAGAGAGAAGGGAAGACGGAAAGGCAGGGAGGTTAATCAGACTGAGTCCAGTTTGCTACCCTACACGTGTTGCCCAATTCACAGCCTCTACAGTGCTGCTAGAGATAAGCTGATCGAGATAGAGCTCGGTTTTTCGCTATGCTGGCTGTACAAAAATGTGGTAGCGCCAGTGACGTCAGCGCATACGCCTATGGGCAACTAGCGCTGAAAATTAATTCGCTTGCCAACGACAGCGTGTGACACGCAGTTCAGCGAGTGGACGGAACCAATTTCAGTTCCGCATTCTGAGCCTTTAACGTCAGCAATTTCGCCGCTAATGTTTAGGCCCACGTGTGTATCCTGCTTCCGATATTACTGGGCACCAGCGCCCCAAAGAGTAGGAGAGCACGCTCTCCTCGCAGCGCGCATTTTTGTGGATAGAGGGTCGACTGTATGCATTGAACTAAAGAAAACGTTGACACAGGCGCGTATTGGTTATTCCTCAAAATGCCGTGACATTTTCGTGGCCTCTCTACCACACGGTGTCAGCATATTTGAGTTGTATACACTTAAGCTGCCGTAGCGCCTCCTGGCCAGAGCTGATTTCTCAAAGCTAGTGCAAATAATGTGGCATCCACTGACATTTTTTTTTATGCTGCCTTACCAAGAATGTGGCATCCTTCCAAAGCACAAGTAACGAGACATTTGTGCGCAAAGCGTTTGTTTTCCAAGTGCTAGAACGCCATTTCTTGTGAAGGAAATAAGGCGACAACAAGCAGCAGCAGAAGCATTAAATGCAATGTTCGCTGCACCCCTTAAAACCGACACACTCTCAAACAACGGTATTTGTAGTTCTTAAGAAGTGCATAGATGGAAACAAAAGGCAAAGGAATGAGAAAGAAAGGACACCGGCGTCTTCTTTCAGTAAGATTAATGAAACTTAGTAAGAGGAGCACAGGAAATCCTAGGAAAGTTACCAATGTCGAAGGCTCCTGCCTTGCGACGAAATATGATCTTCCTCATAACCGTTTGTCTTCATTCGAAGCAGTCATTCGAGCGACGCCTCCTACGCTGCGCGCGGAACCGTAACGCTCGCCTCGAGACTGTTATTGACGTATGGCACAGAAGACGAATAAATACCAGTTTGCACCCTACAACAACTTAGGCATTCATAAATGTAAAAACTTGCCAGCCAGTCAATCTCATTTAAATAAGCTATGCTTTACTCTATGTTGGTGCTATGCTGTGACCTTTCTAAGCTAAGTCGTCTAGCAGCAAAGCCATGAAAATACAAAAAACAGCAAAGCTATTCTTCCTGCCTAAAGACGGCAAGCTTAAAAACGAGTCTAAGCTATTCGGGGCAGGCGCTAAGAGAGCGCAAAGAACTAAGTAGATCATAAGTAATAAAAATATATCATTGCCTACACTCGCGAATGTTTGATCATGGTCCCGAGTTAGTTTCCGAGGGCTTAGCGCAGTGTATCCTCAAATGTACGTTTGCAGTCCACCAGGCACTTTGTTCATGCCCATGTTGGTAACATCTTTTCACACTATTTAGCTAAAAAAAAGAACTAGCCAACAGGCTCTGCTAAGGCATCATCATCATCATCATCATATATGTCCACTGCAAGGCGAAGCCCTTCGCCAGTAATCCCTAAAAGTACATTGTCTTGCGCCAGGAGATATTATAATATGCTTTGCGAATTTCGTAGTTTAATCTAACCACTACCCTACCGTCCTCCACTGCCTTCTCTTGGCACCCATTATGTAATATCTAATGCACTGCCGGTGACTTCCCCTACGCATATCACCGCCGGCGCGAATCCACTTTTGCCTCCTAGCGTGAACTAAACTTTCGACTGTCACCGCTTGTTCTCTAATGCGCCCCGCAGTGTTCCTGTCTCTTAATGTGTTTATTATATGTGTTTATTATATATTAATATGTTTTATCAAAACAGTTCTAAGGTGTGCTAAATCAAATGAAAAAAATAACAGCAAAGCGAAGCCTCTCCCACTTATATGGCTTCGCCGTTCGTTTCCTCATTATTCAATTTGCCTGGTGTACCAATTTCATTGCCCCCAATTGTTCTCGTATCTTTAGCTTGGTTACCCTCGCGTTCTACGTAACATTATCAGGAAAGAAGCCGTTCTTACAAAAACAAATGTGCGAACATTTACAACGAGAACGCCTTCTGTGTCACATTGACCCTTGAACATGACGCGTATTCATTTTTAACTTCTAGGGAACACGTTATATTGCTTCGAGTCGCTTGACGTAGCCTATGTCGAGTATTAGTGCGTCTCTATGGAATGGATATATCAAAGCAGCACTTTGCCTTCATAACACACAATACCACAAACGTCAATTGCGGGGCACTCTGGAATACGCTATATATATATTGAACCACTGAGTCGTATGCACAGCGATTGCCAAGGGTCGCTTACGTGAGACCGGCCCTATGCACATATTTTTGATTGGGTGGGTCAATGCAAGCGAGACACGGCAAACAGAGCCCGTAATCACGTTATTTATGAGTCCTAATGCGCCTAGCTTCTATAAATATTCATAGATAATTTGTCCTACACTGACCATGCCATTGATATTTATGAATGTAGATGAGATGGCTGCATAACGAGCTAAGCATACTCACATGGCGAGACAATGCTTTTTTTACAAGGATACCCACCGTGTTTAGCATTCGAATTGTCGAAACTAATAGTCCTGCGGGTAGTGTTGCCACTGAGTCACGGGTGTATCGCTCTCTAGCAGTGCTGTATTTTGTCCCCTGTTCTCGTTGCTTTACTTCTGAGATGCGAAATGATACTACCTGTGACAAGAGAAACAACGTATTACTGACGTATATAAGTGGCCCCTTAGTTTTCATATTTTTTTTCGGAAATGCGACTATTTGTACGATCTCTGAAGAATTGGTAAACAAAACATTAATATACGATAGCTCTCGAACACATTTAGAAAGGACACACAAAGTGTTCAGCAAAGTGAGCTGGTCCCTTTTGCTTAAACAGCATTTCATCGGTTGCATTACAGCCGTCTTGCATCTCAGTAACTTTATTCGTTTTTCGGCATTTCTTTTCTCGTTTGTTTTGCCGATATTGTGACATATAGCTGCAGTAAAATGAACAAATATGCAGGCATCTTGTTCATAGGGCAGCATGATGTCGTACTATAAGAGGAAGGAGGTTTGCCATCCATCGTCTGATTGCCAATAGCATCGGAGAAGTAAATGTTACAGTCTCTAACATTTTAAACAGTTGTTGCTATCCTAAAATTATTTCATTTCTCGTCGATGCTATATATGTATTTTTACTCTCTTTGTCGAGTTTCATAGATTGTGACGCCTCCTATATTCACAAGCGTCAAGCGCCGCAGGTTCGACAAAAAATGTGCCATCGATGTGATACGGTAACGAGCAAGCAAGGAAGCAGGTAAAAGAAAGTGGTGGTGGAGGGAGGGGTCTGGATTTTTTTAGGCCTTCAGGCTATATGTCGCCGTGCTTGTAATTCATCATTGCAGCCATCTTATTCGTCCAGTTTTAGTGCATTTGTACTCAAACATGGACTTGTGATTTGGTTGTAACGTCCCTTCTGGATATGTTCATTTCTTAAGACTGCACCTGAGCTGTGGACTTTTTCTGACGTTTACTTTGGCGGTTCATTGTGCTGGAAGAGCATAAACGGGTCCAATAAGTCTCCCATTGCATCATTAGATTTCTGGTTCACTGTCGCTGGTTTTCGAAAGCTTTGGCTTCTTAGTATTGATAGCTGGGCTGCGAGTCTATGACTTTTAGGAAGCCTGAAAAGCAAAACTTTGATTCGATAACGCCACTGTACTCAATTACCCCCCCCCCACCGCCCCCGACACACACACACACTTATTATATACGTTGGTGCGCCCATTGCTTGAAGAAGTAGGCAGAGATACCAGTGATGTTGACATTCGCCTGGCAAGAGCACCCGACCGTTCCGACGAAGGGCCAGTCACAAAAGTGGAGACGAGTTATAGAGACACCAATAAACAATGCTTGGCTATCATTTCCAATCTCTTCACATTTCACTCTTTCTTGCGTGCATGTCTTGCATGACCGCGGAACACAGTCCTTTGTCAGCAAGACCGTACGCACGACACGACATTCTTTTCGCCTCATCCGCTATTAACCACAATGCGCGCTTGATGATGATGTGTGGTGTTTTATGGCGCAAGGGCCAGGTTTGGCCAAAGAGCGCCATCATGCGCGCTTATGTGTCCCCCCAAAGAGTAATTGAGTTTAAAAATGTGATATTCGAAAGCACTTTGGGTCCATTTGGGTTCTACTACATATGCCACGCGTAACCAAGAAATTTCGTCGAGAGAAGGCCTCACTTCTATATCGAATAAGGACAGAAACTGATAGTACACCAGCATAGTTATTTAAGGCGGGGTGTATCAGTTCTCCGAACTGTACGACATGTGAGGAGACAGGAGACATTGAACACATTCTGTGGTCGTGCACTAAATTCCGTGATGAAAGGGACGTTCTCCTACAGATATCTGCAAGAAAAGGACCTTTCGCATACGTGCGTGCAACAGCTTGTGTTCCCCTGAAGGATCAGTTAGAGCCCGCAAACAAACTTCACGTCTTCTTATCGCATTCCTAAAGGAGACTGGTCTGATGGACATGTGGTGAAACACCGCACGCTCGGGCGGAGCAAGTGTCGGGCTTGATTGCCAGGCTAAACCCGCCTCTTGCTACGACTCACTACCACCATCATCCACTTTTATTCATTTTCGTTAGTCCCTGCAGCTAACTGTAACCACTTAACCTAATGACCGACTACCATGAGCGCAATCATTCTCTAGTTAATGTTAGAAAAAAGAAACATGCTAATCTACTTGAAGCAGTGTCGTGTAGTGTGCACTCTTACTGTGTGACATAGTAAACGAGAATAACAGTTGTCGGCAAAGCCTTAGCCAGCAATTACATAAATTCCCATAGTGCACGATGTTTCATATATTGTCACTTGATAGTGACATATAAAGAAGACACTATCAATACTGTCAAAGAAACTAACTTTTATTGGGCGAACCTGTGCCCACAAAAACAGGCTACACTTAAAGAACGGCGACAACGGCGAACACAGTCGGCGACCGTTAAAATCTGATCAGTGGGTCAAGCGCGTCGGCTTTTATACAGCAGTCGTCGAATTTTTCCAGACTAATCGCAGGGACCCGCATGTCTTCCACAAAGTTCTACGCCATTCGTGTCACGCGATGAAATCAGATATCACAAGGTTCGGCGACAACAGGCAGCGGATAGAAGCATCGATAACATTCCAGAAACTTCCGATACATGCAGGTGCGTCCCGCGCTGTGCGATAACATTTGTTAGGCGGCGAAACGTGGTCGCCCGATAAAGACAATTACACGTGTCAGTATACTAAAAACAAGAATCAGAAAAATAACCCTTATTATATTTTCAGGATACCTGCTTCTTCAATGTACCAGCATGGTGAATAGATAGTGTTACAGCTTATGCGCCACTTCATATCAATAATGAGCTCACAGGGTGATTCCTTTGTTTGTTTGTTTGTGTGTGTGTGTTTGTGTGTGTGTGTGTGTGTGTGTGTGTGTGTGTGTGTGTGTGTGTGTGTGTGTGTGTGTGTGTGTGTGTGTGTGTGTGTGTGTGTGTGTGTGTGTGTGTGTGTGTGTGTGTGTGTGTGTGTGTGTGTGTGTGTGTGTGTGTGTGTGTGTGTGTGTGTGTGTGTGTGTGTGTGTGTGTGTGTGTGTGTGTGTGTGTGTGTGTTACTGTGTTCATTTGCAGCAAAAACTAATAATCTGGCAAATCTTACGAGAAACCGGTACGTTAACTGTTTATTGCAGAATTTCGTACATCTGAGACCGTCAGTTCGCTATTTTTCAACAACGGATACAAACACGGAATCATCTACGACGCAGAGAGATCACGGAAAAGCTACGTAATACTGCTATTAAGTAATCCTCTAGTGATTTATTACTTGTGGCGTCCAAATGAAACTTTGTAGCAAAAAACGAACTATCGACCCGCTTATCTGAAGTGCTCGAAGGTGTAAACTAAAATGTACGATTTATAAAGTGTGGTGTCAAATTAATCATCCATTTTTTCTTCGTTAAACGCACTTCCTTTCTTTTTCATTTCATAAGAAAAAAGTGGTTTTGAATCAGCGTGAAGCAATAAAAAAGTAACTAAATGCAGTTTATACTACAGCAGATGTGCTTATAAATTATTCAGTGTATAATCCCGGTTTTACGTGGTTGAAACTTTTTTTTCGCGGGCGCATATTTATATACGCCACGATAGTGCGCACCGAAGCTGCGGCGCTGATTCACGTACGACCTGAGAGGCCTTTAATTTTTTCTTTGTTCTTAGCCCGACTAAACTCCGTCGTTCTCTCTCGCTTTCCTCGTTCAAAGCTTTCCAGCCCCTCACCTTTCCTCGTCGCTGGCCATCGGGCAGCCGTCTCTCAAAGCGCTCGGCAGATGGCGGCAGCCGCCAGAGCAAGATTTCGTTCCGCTTCCGATTGGTGGCTGAGCCGCCACCAGCCATCAGTTCGGCCTGAAAGCTTCAGCAACCGCCGCTCAACCCCCCCCCCCCTCCCCACTCTCCCCACCGTTCTCCGTACTCCCTGCAGCCTCGCCTCGCTTTCCCCATTCCCCCTCGGCGGCTGCATATCCCTACGCTCCCTTTTCCCCCATCCATCGTCAGCTCTCCATTCGCTACCCCGCCTCTCCCGAGCATCTTTCGGGCGCCGGCCTCGTTGGCGAGAAGCTGGGGAGCGCCAGTCGGTCGCCGTCGCGCCTGCATCCCGGATCTGCGGACTTTCACTCGTTGTCGTGCCCAGAAACGGGAGCTTGTCAAGAGCCCTGGACATTCGCAGTGCGCCCCCTGCTCTGCAGTCTTGTTGTCAACCTCCTTCCCCTTTTCCGAGTACTGCCTAGACAGCAGCAAGTTGAATTTGAAGGTAAGCAAGTGTAGTTTGCTGCGGCATCGAGACCAGGAGAATTAATCTGTCACGCTGTCCTTGAGTGGCCTGAATGTAATGTACAGAAAAATTTGTTTCTTGCCTCCCGTGGGAGCGGTTGTAATCGATGTTTTGAGCATGTGCTCTTGACGTCATTTGGCGCAGCTGTACACCAGCGATAGTTCACAATTAGAACAACGTTTTATTTTGGCGGACGGTAATAAATGAAGTCACGAAAATACTTAGAAAAGTTTCTTAATTGAGGTTCAGGAGTTGCCTCTTCTTTAGAACTAAGTTAGCGGCCGAACAGACGAAACGCAGTTATCACAATTCTGTAAGCTGTTGTATACACAGAGAACCACTCAGACAATAATGCTTCTGAGGAACTTTACGCTACGATGTTTACAACTTATTAAACATCGACTTTTATATCAATTACATGTTATCATACGATTTTCCACTTCGCTGCAAGTAGCCTGCTCAGACAATTTAAATCACAAAGAGCCAAACATTTTATCGTTCTTTGAGTATCGTACTAAAGCAGTAGGCTCAATTTGGAACGCATGAAAACTACAAATGCATTTTTTTTTCAGAGGCCTTTCGGAAAGTTCGCTAAGTCACTTGTTACAATCAAATCCTGAGCAAGTGTAGTTTCATGTGGTTTTGTGGAAATGATTATATCAGCAGTATAGTGGAAAATACAGTAAGAATTTCTAGTTATGTACTGAAAGCCACCGGTTACTTGCCTGGAAATGGGAAATAAAGGGGAAATAGCTGCACGCTGTTAGCTTCCTTGTTTATTTCAGTGCCGACGTGAAGGTTCTTTGGGACACTAATGGCTGTTAGCTGCGCTAATTGCGGTGGCTGGCAGAAATATTGGTCCTAATTAGTCTGGCGAGAAGACGTGCTACAGGGAAGGCATTTCACTCTCACGTAAAGATCGTTTCTCGCTGTGGGTCCTACTTAGTATGTTGGTAATGTTGTTGGATGAAGCTCCGCAGAAAAAAAAATACGTAAGCATGTGTTAATGGGGCTTTGGTCCGTTATTTCTGGCAATGGTTGTAGTAGCATTAGCTAATGAGGATTAGCGTAGTACAAAAACCACACGTTTTCTTCTTGCGTCGCTGGCAAACGTGTGCTATTAGGAAAGTGCGCATAGCTCTGGGGAATCCGCGGGCTGTCTTTGATTATACAAACGTAATGATTTCGCCAGTGGAGCGGCGTTTTAAGCCACACTATTTCTTTCCCGGCTCAATTTTATTTGCTTTATTTCCTATCCGTTTCATTTATTTGTACTCAACGTGATGTGAGATATTCTAAGAATTATGGGGATAAGGCTCTCTATGGAAACTTCTACTCCATCTTTAATGCTTGGATAGTCTTTTGGAAGACTAGGGCTGCGTGTGAGTTACGGCCACGTATTTTTCATCCTTTCATTTCACGAAACATTTAGCACTGCATAATACTATTGCACGAGTCAAAGCATGTTTTGTGTAATGCTGTATAAATATGTAAATAAAGTCAATAAGTCTTGTAAACGTATTGCTTCAAAAACCCCATCATTATCATAATCTTCACTCTATATACATATTTTTCCTTAGCGAATTTCTGTAAATTCTCCTTATAAGTTTGCCCTCGCTGTCAGCAAAGACAGATCAGAAACGTCCAGCAAATATCCTTCTTTTCTTTGTAATAGAAAACTTTGCAAACACCAACGCTTTCTCGTACTTTTTTTACTAAAATAAAGCTTATTCCTGCCCAACCATCTCCAAGCATGATTTGCAGAAGTAGTTTTGATGATCTTGGGCGTATTCGTCTTAGGTGGGAGAAAACTCGTTGGTATTAAAACAGTTGCATTTTTTCTCAGACAGTAGGCAATAATTGTTACAGCAACACAATTTTTACCCTGAATTTGCGCCACTTTAGAATACGAAGCATGCATTATCGTATTAGGAAACCACAATTTTAAACTCTGCTATAATTGCAGCACTTTTTTTTCTGTACATTACAAGCGCTCTCATGATTTCCTGGCGCTCTTTGAACATTAATGACCTTGCGCCATATTACGCCTTACATCATCATCATCATCATCATCATCATCATCATCATTACAAAGGCTCCCGTGTTAACGCGACGGCACGAACAGGCCAACAACACTGTTCATTGGATGCATATCTCACGAAGTTGTTGCGTGTTGAAAAACGTGACTAGCGATACTCCGCAGATCTGCGCAAACCTGCTGAACTCATACATGAAAGACCGCGTGAAAGAGTGTTCATACCATTCGGTAGAGCTAAGAACATCCACCCACAAACTTTTCAAACGCTTTCCTGCATCCGAGCTAAGTACTTCTCGAGCTCCTCTTTATTCAGCGCAATTTATTTTAAGCTGCCACAGTAATACCGGTGCCGGTTCCCCGCTGCACGTTCCTACCACGGGGTGGCGTGGCCGCTTCGGAGTTTCCGCACGCGGGCTCCGTTTCCTACATAGTAGGCAACGCTGTGGAGGCTAGAGAGACTTCTCTCACTGCTCGCATGCGTGGTGAAAAAATAGTGCGTGACATATGACAAAGAAAGACAGACACGCGTCATGTAATCAGATGTGAAATCGCGCTCGCTCATGTATGTCGAGAAAAAAATAGGACGTGCTCACTACAAGAATCGCGCTGAATTTCTCAAGCTATTTACCACCAATTGAGAGGAGCGACGAGCGTCGACGACGAGCGGCTACGGCGCATGCTCTGTACTCGCGACCAAAACATCGCACGCCACAAACTGGAAGTACCTAAGTTAACGAAAGAAGTTCGTAATTTTCCACAAACTTGCTTTGTGCGTGTTGCAGTTGTAATATGTGAAGTATAGTTCATTCGACAGAAATCTCGCAGATCGAGAGAAACTTCGCTGCAAAACGCACGGGGTGACTTGAGTGAGTGCACTACTTGCCTAGCTTCCGCAGCGTTGCCTCCTATGGTGATGTTCCGAATGTGACCAGCATCGTAGAACGTCTACGTTGACAGCTAAGGAAACAGACGAGAGTGCTTCGAGCTCAAGTAACGGAACGGGTCTCGAACGAACCACCTGGAAGACGTGCGTAATACGACTCTAATACGGCGAGAAGAAAAAGTTGAGAAAAGGACATCCCACATTTTTAACTCTTTGAGGCAGCTAACGTATGAACGACAGCACGTGACTTACATTAAGCGCATAGGAAAGCGTGACTAGGATTTATTGAGTGCAGACGACCTTCCCGTCTATTTCCCAGGCGTCCTGCTCAGCCGCCATCTTGTTTGGACAGGGATGTAGCCTGCATCGTTTTTGACTGCGTTGCTATCCTCGCTATCGCTTTCCTGTTAATTGTTTATGTGGGTTGATAACAAATAATAATAATAATAATAATAATAATAATAATAATAATAATAATAATAATAATAATAATAATAATAATAATAATAATAATAATGAAGCTGTTTTCGTTGACGTAGTTGTGAGAACTGGAACCAGACATATGATGACCGCTGTCAGGTGAGCCTTAAACTTTGCCTTCTACGGCGAGTATTGGGACACAGCCTCAGTGTGAAACGAAGCAGCGCAGATGCCAGCGTCTGGCTGCGTGCGTTCACCGGCGCCATGGTCATACGCGGCCACTCCAGAGCTCCCCGACGCAAGCTGCGTTGCTGGTCATTTCCTCGCTGACATTGGATACCGAGTGCGCCGCCAGTTCCCCGCTGTCAAAGAAACACCATCGCGAAACTCTCCTTCATCGTTTCGCTCTAAAAGCACACAAACGCAAGCGCACGCTAGCACGCAAGCTTTGCCTACCCAGGTCACCCGGGGCGCTTTCTTCGATCGTGAATCGCACGGTCCCAATTACCACATTTTCGCAGTTTGCGCAAAGGAGTCATTCGAGATCGAAAAACTCGATCCCACTTACGCTTACCCGCGATTGAAAGTGCCCGGGGTAGAAAGGGGTACTTCTTGAAGGAACATATGTTAACATCCACACCAGAACGCAATAAGTGTTTATTGTTTTCTATTTGATACGTTAAGTGGTTATCAAAGGAACAGATATTAACATCTACGACAGATGACAATAAGATGTTAGCTAGTTATCAAAGTCTCAGTACTTAGGATTTGTTCTCCGTTATATCGCAGGCGCTACATTTGCAGGGTTGTAGCCTGCAAAAAAATTATATCCATTTATCAAAAACTCTCCCCTGGTTACCAATTTCTGCTGATACATGCCCAACTTCTTTGGTGAAATGCACTGATGCTCGATATAAACCTGTAATAACACATGCGAAAATCAGGTGCTGATAAGCGATTACTGTAAAATCAGCGCAATTCTTGGAACAACGTTTTATTATGTTAGCTATTCTGCGGGAACCCGGCTATTCTCAGCAGAAGGATTTCAAAACTTTCTCATTGTTTTAGACGATTTCCAGAGCGGGAAAATTACAACATAAACGGACGGATTAAAATTGAAAAAGCGCAATACAGAAGTGCATTTGGGCGGACGCTCGTTCAAGAAGCTTAGAAAAATACAATGCACGCGTTCACACATATAAGGAAAAGGGGGAGGAAGGAGGTTGGTTGGGGGGGGGGGGCAGATGAGTGAAAGAGGAATGAAATAAAGCAAAATCAGCTTTGCCAAGTTCTATACACGTGTGCCATAGTGTCTGCGTTCCATTCCCCAGTGATTCCTGTTATGACTGTTACGGTGTTACATTTTGGTAGCGGTTATTTTGGCATCAAATTCGATTTTCTCAAATAACATGTGAAATGGATCACAGTTACGGGCTACGAGGCTGTGTCGGCGCGTCGGCTTTGTGTGACGCGATGACCACATTTCGTGAAGCGAAGAGGAGGCAAGGACGAGCTACAAGAAAATGATTCGAAAAGGACGGTGATGGATGGACGGTTGGGCGGTTTGTGGTGAGTCGGCCCGCCCGTACCGCGGATACGACGACGCAGATTCGCACTCAGTAGGGGGCGCATCGGACGTCAAAGGATAAAAGCAATGAAGTCCGATAGAAGAGTGATGACCGTCTCTAGCAAATAGAAAACGACGTGGGAGAACCGCGCAAATAACGGGCCAGTTTCGGCACAGTCCAATCTGGGCACCAGGAGAGAACCTCCCCCCCCCCTCCTCCCACCCCACGCACACTCCTCCCTTTTTTATTATTATAATAACACCGCAAATAAAATGTTTGGGAATGCAGCGTAAATGGTTCCTTTCGCTCGGCCACATTCTATGCAGCCTCACTCCCCTCCCCCACCACTGTCCGACGCTAAAGAAGAAGAAGAAAAGAAAGGAAAACGAGACTTTATTGTTCCTGCTATCACGTGGTGAGGAGGAATGAGACAGGTTCCCGAGAATCACCGTAAACATGAGGATATATTCTCTTTTTATGTGCAGTCAAGGATTCCAAATTGGCTTAACTTGGCTTTGCAATGCTTGCATATAAAGTCAATGATGAAGATGAAAAAAAGATACAACTGTTTGAAACTCAGGGGGCAGCCTAGCAATCTGAACATTCTGTACACTCAACTAAAAGGATGCACCGGCTGTGTTCAGCAATGCGCAAGAAATAGTCAGTGTTTTTTTTTCTCTAAAATGACTCTTTACAGCATGGTGAACTGTTAAAAAGAGCATGCCTATGTGTGGTTATCACCTTGTTAGCCCTCCAGCTGCCAGCTCCGGCTGAAGCTAGTTCTAACAGGGCGCCGAAAGGCGCTTGTGCTACCAAGCAGTTTCTCTATAACTTGCCAATATATTGATGTTTTATGGCGATGAAGGAGAGGAAGATTACCTGAGAGCTCTGTACTATTTGCAGAGCAACTGCCTGTAGACCATTCTACAGTTATTGTGAAATCCTGTGAACAAACCCGTTGTTTTACTTCACTGTCTTCGGGTAGCCGTTGTGCCGCTCCGTCCATGCGCTGTCTGTGCTATATTTAAAAATACAGAGAACACTTGTCCTTGTAGTAAATGTTCCGCGGGATCCACCGTGGTTGCTTAGCGTCTCTGGTGTTGGGCTGCTGAGCACGAGGTCGCGGGATTGAATACCAGCCACGGCGGCCGCATTTAGATGGGAGCGAAATGCGAAAACACCCGTGTACTGAGATTTAGGTGCACGTTAAAGAACCCCAGGTGGCCCAAATTTCCGGAGTTCCACTGCGGGGTGCCTCATAATCTTATCGTGCTTTTGGCAAGTAAAACCCCATAATTTATTTTATATTCCGCAGCGTATCAATATTCTTTTTGCTCTATTACAGTTCGTGTCGGCAGCTAGAAACTTCTTCTTCCTGTTCTACGATGAATTCGAAGCTGCATTGGCATTTCTATAGATCCAACAACAATCCAACAAGCGTTGGCACTTACTTTTGACCCAAAATAAAAGAATAAACGGCTTACACAGTAATTAACGCCCAAGCGCAA
This sequence comes from Dermacentor variabilis, assembly GCF_050947875.1. Taxonomy (NCBI): domain Eukaryota; kingdom Metazoa; phylum Arthropoda; class Arachnida; order Ixodida; family Ixodidae; genus Dermacentor; species Dermacentor variabilis. The sequence goes on along the minus strand of NC_134571.1, from coordinate 115,341,392 downwards.
GAAATCTCAAAGGACGCTATTGAGCTAAATGTGTAAAAAGAATTCTGTAGGAGTATATCCTCCCCCTGCACCACCTGAAGAACATGTCAAGATTGCAAGACCATTTTACAATATCGCAGGACTAAGAATTGGTTCCATTCTGTCTCAAACAACACAAGATACGACACTCGCCACTGCTTACTACATAGCAGTCTACGCCAGTCTTTTTTTTTTTTTTCTTCCAGACGCAGCCCCGTTGACGCCTGTCATTGCATACGCAGTTTGGTGCACTCAAAACTCCAAAGGAAATTGTATCAGCAACATATTTCTGACAAAACAAGGTCTTCCTAAATTCCACTTGACAGGCACTTTAGAACTGCCACTCCGAGAAGTATACGCTCCAGGCAAGGATCGTTCCCAAACGAGAGGAAACGGGCATACAACTTTGCTCACATAACAACACTTGTATCGGAAGGGCTGCACGTATAGTTGGGACACGCCATTCGGCATGGCAACAGCTCAGCGGGACAGGAGTCGCCTTTATAAGGAGAAACACGAAAGGAGCCCTGCTCCCTGTCTGCACTGACACCGCGTCACCGTTAGGGCGGAAAGATAGCGACGACAATGCCGTACCCTTACAGAATGCCCGGTGCTGCAACGGCAGCCGGGCGAAGGCATCACGCGGACGACGTTCCTGAGCGGGCCAAACTGATCTGTCAACATAAATAACCCTCACAGCGACTCGGCGCCGCATGGACAGCGTAGGCGGCGACGTAGTACACGCTCTACGCACCGAAGCCCTCAGGCACGCCTCAGGCGTTTGCAACGTACCCGCACACGTCAAGGAAGGAGGATTGGAGGCGAGAGGGAGGGGCGAGTGAGCGCCTCGGTCGCCGGCTAGCACCGGGGGGGGCAAAGCGGGTGTGCTGCACGGCGTCTCTTGATGAGACCAGACTGCGAGGAAGATAGCACCCGCAGTCTACTTGCCGCCTTGGAGTCTGCTGACTCGCTTCCCGCAAGCCTACGTCCTTGTTCCCGATCTTCGCCGTTAAAGAGAGCGATCCTTTTATTGGACCATAGCTTGGGTTCCTCGCCGTTCGCGGCACCATTGTGCTCTGCCGCTTGGCTTTTGTCCGCTTTCTACTTGGCCTCGGGGTGGTGGAGAAACTCTGCTTCCCTGCATCGAATTTCACTTCCCTTTATTCACCTTGTCTTCTTCTATTTTTTTTTTTTACTCCCTATCCCATTTGCGCAGCAAGTCAAAAGGCGAAACGGCTGACATGTCTTCGTTTTTAGACGTCGCGTGCTTCCGGTTCTTCTTGTTTTTTCTCGGCTACCCTATTAAAGCCCCTTGTTTTGAGGAGATGCGTTTGCGTTCGCTGCGCTGAATTTCTTGAGGGATGACACCTTCGTTTTTTTATAACACGAGGAAGTACCTTCTCTCCGCCATGCATGGTTCGCAAACTTACGTCTGTTCAGCGGGTTCTCGGCTAAACTTTTGTCACCAACGTTTCAGTTATCGTATCCCGCTGTATGCCTCTTGATACTAACATTGATAAAATTTGCTCAACATTGAACGTCATCCGTTCGCTGTCATGAACGTAAGCTTCCCTTGTAGCTTACCAATTTCTTTGAAATAGTTGTGCAATATCATCATTGTAGTGAAAATTTACTTCCGTGCAATAAGTAGCAAAGACTCATTTACTATGCAATAATATGGCGAAGTAATTGCGTCATCATCATAAAGTTCAAGAAGATGTTACTCGCGTCCTTCAAGAAAACTCATAAACGTGTATAAATCTAAGAAGTGTCGTAACTTTTCTTTCCTCCCACCGCGCCTTCGAATTTCATCACATTCATAAGAGAAAAAAATACCCCTCCCATAAATTATTCATAGCTATTTATGCAAACAAGAGTACCGCAAGGACATGGGGGCGCGGCAAGAGCGGAAAAAGATGGCCCTCTGAGATACCGCTCTGCAATAAATTGACGCTCAATTTCTCCTTAAAAGCTCCCACTTCTAGAACCTATAAAGAAAGCCTTGGCCAAGCGTATTTCCTTACTCTGAAAGCCACTCGCCCTAAACGCTTGGCTGCTTGCTTCAGAATCGCTGGTGCCTGGGGAAAATGTTCGTAGGAGACTGCAGATAAGAAATTAAAAGCACACAAAAGGGTTCTGTGAGTACAGCAAATCTTTACGCTCAGCTGTGTGACCAGTATATTACGCGCATGATAGCCGCATGCTCGTACTTTCTGTACAGCATCTCACGCTATATGTTGCTTTAAAAAATTACATATCGGCCAAATGCGCACTTGGGTAAGTGGTTCGGGTCCTGAAGATATTAGCGAGAAGCTGGAGCAATTTTCTCTGTCTTCTAGGTGGCATTCACAGTGAAAACGACGGCCTTACAAAATTTCGGGTAGAAAAGTTCTTTCATTGGGAACAACAAAGTATTTATGCTAGTTTACAGGGGAAGAGAACAAAAACGTCATATTTTTCCAATTAAATAATCACAAAGTAAAAAAAAACGCAGTTATTTGTGCGCTAGTATAAATGGCAGGCCGCTTAAGATTTTATCAGCACAGTCTCGGATAATTGTACATGGAGCCAGGTGTCTTGACATTTTGCGTGCTCAATACTAAAAGCATGTAGCAGCTACGTTGGGCGTGCACTATTTAATGTGTAAAGCAAAACAAGTATGTCGTCAAAAATACTAATATAGAACTCCAGTCAGTTAACAATTTCCGCTGGCCTCGTATGCGTGTAAAGGCTTGCAATTAAAAATACCAATCATATGGAATCCAACGTACTGTTGACATAGGGAAACTCGTTATGGTTGTCAGCATGGAATGGCCATACTACAGCAGCAATTCTTTTTTGATAGTTGATATAGGAGACTACCCACCATTAAAGACATTCAAGCATATACAGTATATGCAATATCCGAAGAGCACCTCATTTTATTTTTGACCAAAACTAATATGCGAGCCACGCTATTATGACGCGTGTACACCATGCAAACGTGCGATTAACATTTTAGGGGAGAGGAATGGCGGTACAACACTATGGGCATAAGTGATAGATAACCAATAAAAATATTGAATGAATTGCATTCTCACTTGTAGGAGAACTTAGCGCTCTAAACGGAACTACAGCTGCTGTTGAATGATTCAAAGCTATATGCAGCAGCTAAATTGAATATTCAATGGCTGCAAAAGCTGCAATGAAAGGTGCATTGCCAGTGAATGACAGCATATGTCGAATAGAGTGAAGTCACAAAACACGAACAGAGAGAACGTGATAACTCAGCATGAACAGCGAAACAATGCACACTGCGTTGGAAACCAACGTAGTAGAATTCTTGTGGAATGTGTCCGAGTACAGGTGCTGAAAGAATGAAACAATCCTAATAGAAAGAAATTTTTGTGTCAATAAATGTTTGTCATAAAACATTGCACAAGACATCTAACCACCGAGGCACGCAAAGAATCGCTGACAAATTCACGGCGGTTCTGAGTAAATAAAAAGAAGAGATAAGGATCATCGCCTTTTCTGCAGCCAACACTTTACCGCCAACTGCTGCACTGCTGCACCGCCAACTACAGCGCTTTTAAATGCAGTTGAAACACCGCCACCTCCGAACTCGACAGCTGTCCAAACATCCACATCCTCCCGGAGCTTCGCGCCTGGCGCAACTGCCGAGTGTCGTCACTTCGCTGACATATAACCGACGAATCAAGCTTTTTCGAAGGAGCTGTTCACGCGCATGTCAGCTGAGGGTCCGCTCCGAACGTTCACACTAGACGCCGATAGACAGGAGAGGAATCCGCGCACGACACGACATATGGATGTGATGCATCTGGACAGTCAAGCATTCGGCTCGTATGATAGCTCAGCGGGAGAGCAGCGGAACAGCCCTAAGCTAAGAAAGAGAGGTATGTTGGCTAGTGTCAGCGCTGACATTGTCAGCTGCGGGCACAGTAAAGATGGCGACGATACGGCACACTCATTTTCACCGACACGGCTGCAGTGCGTGTGAACTCTTTCTTGAAGCTGTTACATAACTGGCTACACGTGTACCCGGGAGCGCGCCTATCAGCGGAGGAACTGACGTGTCAAAGTAAATAGTGCCGAAACCGTGACTCTTTCTTGAACAAAGAGCAGACCTTTGGTGCAGCAGTCACTCCCCGCGTCCTCAGAACGTGCCTTCGGTGCGTACAACGCGGAAGAACATCGAGGAGGTAGGTCCGGGCCTTTCGCTCGCCGGCTGGCGCCGTAGGGCATGGCCGCCGCGCCTCTGCGGCGCGTCTCTTCATCAGAGGAACGCCGGGTCACGCCACCCCACGTCAGTGTACACCACGATGGCGCCTGCTGAATGGCTTCCCAGCTTCGGCGTCCTTTCTTGTTCTCTAACTTGGCCGTTAAAGAGAGCAGTCCTTTTATAGGGCCATAGTTTGGTGTCTTCTTCCTTGAAGGCTTGGCGCCTTTGTGCCTCGGTTCGCCTTTGTCCCTTTTCCGCTTCGCCCCCCGAGGCACCCTAAGAAACTCCCCCTCTCTCTTCCCCCGCAATTTATCTTCTACCTATTTACTTTTAATATGCATTCTTCAAAATTTCCTTGGTGCGGCGAGTCAAAAGAAGCATTGGATCATCTGTGTTCGTCTTTTTTTTTTCGTTTTTCGAATAGTCATCACACATGAAGACACCGCGTTCTTTTTTCTTTCGCCCTTGGGCAATTTATTATGACGTTTTCAGCACTGTTAGCGCCTGCTAAGCTTTTGTGGTAAGTTTCTTTTCTTTTGTGACATTGTGGGTAGGTAATAATAGATCTTATTTAATTGAAGCGTGCTTTCTCCGTGAACCTTTCAAATTTTCGTTTTCGTTTCAAATGTTTCTACCAGAATGTCAAACCTTTCCGAATGACGCCGCTGACTACGCTGGAAACATGTTATTTCTCTGTATAAAGTGAGAGGGCGTCCAGTTCGGTTGTATATCGCGCACTGTTGGGTTTTGTCTTGAACAAAAGTGTCCAATTTCTAACGTCCTTTTCAGAAATCATGGCGTGCCAGAAATATTTCAAAACATTGGCTGTGACAAGAATATTATTGCGGCATTACTGGCATTGCCGTGATGTCATTGCTGCCGGTCATTTAATAACAACTCCTCGAAGATAAGCATCATCGCGTCATCATGACTACAATCAAATAAAATGAATGAAATATATTGATAAAATACTGCGCCTTAATTTCAGTTGGAATGCTCGCGTTTCAGAAGTGATTACGACACAAATGCACCATAAGGGCAACTCTTAATATTATTATGGGTGATGGAAACGAGCTATTGAAAATTGGGATAAAACGGCGCAAATTGAGCTTTCAGGCAAATTAAGGTGCAGACAAATAACGAAAAGGATATCACTATTTGATTGTGCGTGCGGATTCAGTATTTCCATCAGTCAATCCTGCTCTGCGAAGACGTGGTAATCTGTTCAGGACAAGAAAGAGCGTAGTCATCGACAAACTGACAGAAAGAAAAGCCGCTGCGCCTGGAGAAAATGATAGCCGTCAATTACTTCAATGGAAGAAATGGTCGTGAAGGAGCACTTGTGTTTAGCAAGTTAGGCGAAGGCAGCGGCGCGAATTTAACCCGAGGGTCCGGGAGAAGTGATGCCCATTATTTTTCAGAGCAGTGGTGCACGAAATTTTAACCACACTGGCTACTAGCACAACTTGAACGCAACAATGCTCTAAATATCAATGCATACGAACATGACATTTAAGGACTATTTATTAATACGCAATGATTCGTCGAGGTTCAAGAGAAGGTAAAAGAAACAAGTAGCTTTAAGAGGGAAAAAAGATATAAGAAGAATTAAAAGGAAAATCGCCAGGATGGTTTCGGCTGTGGAGTTGGGCTGCTGAGAACGAGGATGCGGGTTCGATTGCCGGTCGGCGCGGACAAACTCCGGCGAGGGAGGAATGCAAAAAACGCCCGTGTAGCGTGCTTTGAGGGTCACGTCAGAAACTTCAGGCGGTCAGATTATTCCGACACATTCGAGATTATCGACGTAATTCGGCGCGTTCGAGATTCATTCCGCATTTATTCGAGGTTAACGACGCAGTTCAGTAAATTCGAGAGTCATACCGTGTAGTTCCGTAGTCCAACATAGTGAATGTGGCAGCAAGGCATTGATTTCGCTCCACAATTGCAATTTCTTTGAGAGAATGCCCAGTCTGACGCTCTATCCGCGCACTTTAGGGCCGATCATAAACTAATTAGACTACGACAGAGCGCTCGAGGAGCTTATAACCATTCTTCTATAACTTTCTGGCTTCCGGCACAAGAAGCACGCGTTTTTAGCTCTCTTTTTGGGTGCACTTACATTACAGTCCTCGTAATTATTACAGTTATTTGATAAATTGGCCTCCTTGACGTAAGTAGCTGCAGAATGCAGTATATCATATAACAGAGCACATACTAAATGCTTATGATATAGAAGTAACCGGGGAGGCGACAGTTGCTGGAAGTATAGTGTTTCATGCGTATGCCCCTGCAATGAACGGGTGTTCTGTGTTAACATTCCGGAGTGTTTGATTTTATTGTTGTTTTTTTACCACCATAAACGCACACATGTATTCTGCTGGTGCGCTTCTTACGATTTCCTTTATGCCGCAGACGCAAGATGTAAGTATACACAGGAAGAAAGGAGTGGTGGAGAGGTCACCAAGACGAGTGTGCGGTTTGCTGTACCCTACACTGGCGCTAAGGCAAATGGAACGAGGAGAAGTAGTAGAGAGAGTGAGCGCTGTGTGCACACAGTATGACGCATCCCATGCGCCGGATGCCAGTGGTGCAATCGGCCACTGAAGTCGGTGTTTTTCAAAAATTTCAGTAGTGCACCAATTGTTTCCTGCGCCATCGGCGCATGTGGCCAAGAATTTTCGTTTCAGTAAATATTCTAGTCCAGTTGGCTTAGTGCGGTCTTCATAAGGATGCGCTGGACATCGCACCGAGGGCAAATGCTCAGGCGTTCGATAGGCATTCGATAGTTTTTTTTTTTTTTGCTGACCCGCAAGTGTCGCACGCTCGTGCATTGGACATTCCAAGACGGAAAGAAAAAAAAAACGCGTTCGCAAATGCAGCACTAAGTCAGAGGTGGTTGCCTGAGGTTGCATCCCTGCGGCAGAGGTTATTTGGCCCTTGTAGCAGTAACAAAAGGGTTCAGTGTACGTAGGCGGCTATTGGAGACGCTCGGAGAGCAGCAGAAAGTTGCCCGCTCTGCCCACGGAGGCACCCAGACTATTTCAATTCTGCTGGCGCGGACGCACGCTGCAAGATAACTTTCTTTGCACTCTCGTGTGATGCAGGAATCTTCATATTTTGCTAGAGGTATATCCATAGCAGCATCACCATAGTTACTCACGATTTAAATGCAATGCAAACCATACCTGGAAGGCTATAAACATGCAATCCATTGTTGACATGAGACCAAGGGAAGCAAATATAACTTATTTTTACGTACGTATTCTAACACAACAGCCTGTGAGCTGAACACTTCCCTATAGCCAGAAATGCAGCGAGTATTATTTTATAAGAGTAACACGCATGTGTCCTGCCTGCACATGTTGGACCTCCTGCCGGTGTGTTGCATTGATACGACAAGCCCAGTCAGCCTTGAATAACACCGTTCCAATACGGAGCACTTCTTAGTTGCGATTACTTCCGTAAAGCAAGCTGCCGGAAGGAGAAATTTGCGATCGAAAATTTTGATCCGGATTGAGGTCAATCGCTATCGAAAGGGATCGCGTGACATTGGTACAAGGCAATCACTTGTTTGATTAAACTTACGATTGAGCAGATTCAAATATGACGCAAGCTAGCATTCAGTCGCACATGATCAGCAATAATACAATAATGAGACCTTAGAGTTTGTCTAGTATATGTTTACTAAATCATTAAAGCGTGTATCTTGTACTACACAAGGAATATGCGCGAAACATGTTGTTAGGGACATTGCATTTCTTCCCATTCAAAGATTCTTTTTTTGTGATTCTTTTGGTATTGGGGTCCTCGCCTTCCAGGTCTGCTCTACTGCAAATTCTAACACGTGCATGCTATTCGCCAACTTTCCTGCATCGCACATAGTGCGCACTATACGGTAGCTATACATGGTAGCACATTCGTGGATGATTCGCGGTGTCTTGCTTGGGAATTTCAAGTTATGAAATTCTCGCTACGAATTCCACTTGGGGTTGCTACGTATTGCAAAAGAAAATGAATTCGTGAGCTCCGAGTAATAGCGATATAAATGCAGGGAAAACACAGGGAAGGCGGGAGGTGGAAATTCAAGACGATTAGCAAAACGAGAACAAGGTGAAAGCAGCAGCCAACGTTTCGACAAGTGGACTTGTCGAAACGTTGGGTCCTGCTTTCACCTTGTTCTCGTTTTGCTCATCAGCTATACAAATGAACACACTAAGGACAAAGCTCTTAGGAGGCGGTAACTTATTACTCGAATAATACGTTACCATATGTGATAGCCGGGGTTTTCACGCCATAATTGTGCAAATCTTGAAAAAACGTACTCACGCCAAGTACAGCTCGGCATGCACAAATCTGTCGCTTCGAAGCGCCGGCCCACTTTATTGGCGAAAAGTTTGCGGAAGCGGTTCTCATTCTCGTATGTATGCGAGCAATGTTAACGCTTCGCTGACACCGTTTATAATGCATTGCGGAAGAAATCTGTGGACAAGAAGGTATTCACTTCAAGTATCTGTAGCAAAAGTTTCTCGCAGTTAATTGCTCGCCCGTCTGACGTCCTCTGTGTCGAGAAACTCGCAGAGAACGCCTGCAACAAGTTGTCTGTGATCTGCCGTCACTGGCTAACACACGCTTCACTGCTTATTCATTAGGCAATTAACCGTCCTCCGCTCCTAGGCGCAGCGCCTTACTGCGCGAACAGCGCTTCATCTCACGGCTGTACGCCCACACCTCCTGTCTAGCGTCCAATTAATTACGCACAGATGACGAGAAAGTGGCACGACATCCATTAGAGGCCTAGACTGAAATTATCTACAGAGCAACGCTGAGGCGTGACTTCGAAATTTAAGCGCTTCACACTAAGTTCACTGCGGCGAAGAAGCCTCGCATGTGTGTTCTGCGCGCTCTCGCGCCTTGTGATGAAGCCAAAAAGAAATTTCACCAAGTAGCGTCGAGCAAGCTCATACTTGTTCGTTAATGAAACACTGACCAGGCCTGTATTGGGGAAGGCTTCGCCGTGTTAAATTTTGCTAAGGAGGGCAAGCTGGCATGCCTCTGGTGAAATAGCTCGAGCTATAGCCTAGAGCAGCGGGCAATAGATATCAGATGACTTATAAAGAAAAAGGATTGCATTTGTGTATCAGATGCTCAAGAAAGAAAAATACAAGCCTGAAGCTCTCCGTAAATGCAACATCTGCCGTTAATCAGCTGTGTCATTAGAGTGAAAAATTAAGACTCATTGCCCAGACGAAATTAACCTTCAAAATTTTACTACATCTGTCTTGAAAATGAACACAGTTGTTTAAGAACTGCTCGCAAAGATTAAGACTCCACTTCTTACTGCATTTCTGCTCACCTAACCAACGTTACGATCAAAGGAATCCTTTGGACCCAGTATTAATTTTCGCAGTCTTAATAAATATTTGATATTCGCTATTTCGGCTCAAGAGTAGAGTGCACACTGAGGCAAACTTACAGGAATTTCTTGGACAGCCTTGCATCTATGAGAATTGGTTGCATAAAAATTCTACAGAACAAATGAATGTACACGTCTCCGCATGGCTCATTAGGGGAACCCGTCATAGAAAAAATGTTTAGTTTTATAGAATCATTTTCTCCTAGTCACGTCAGGCAGCGTCCATAAAAAAATGGTTGGGTGACTTGTATATTTTATGAAAGAAACAATGTTTGTGTGTGGAAGGTTATGCTGCTAATTTTACGCGTCTTTCATTAGTTTTCAGATACGCGCTTCAGTATCGTATTTAGCTTTGCTGAACCAGCAACGTAATTTCGTTAAATGATATTGGGCACTGGAACGTTCTCTTATTTAGGGCTCACTTACACTTGAATATCTTGGACACGCCCTTTTCCGCAGGCTCACAGCCTAATTTTGGTTACACTAAAGCAAAACATATGCACAGTAAAAACGCTTATTTTATAACAAATTTTAAAGAAAGCACCAAACATTCTTTCCTTTTGTTGGGGGGGGGGGGGAGGCAAATAGAAATGAGCGACACACCGGGGTATAAAGCACATCGCAGAACACATCTACAACACAGCTATCGTCATGATTTAAATAAATTTCCTGTTTCATAACTGACATTCCTAAAAATATCAAATTGCTTATCTCCCTCATCACCTGACCGCCGTCCTGCTCCCGCAAATTTTCTAATCTGTTTCTGTTTTTCTAACTCGTTTACACTAATAAAGCAGCGCGGCAAGCGTTTTTATACTCATATTGTCTTTCTTAAGATGACAGCTTTAACTGAACACGCATTGACTTAGTCGCGTTTACTTGTGGTTTCATAGCCTATGCTGCGACGCCTTTACAGTGCTTCAAAAAAAAAAGCAAGAGAGAGGTAGCGCACGAGGCGAAAATACTTTCTAAATCTTCGTCAAGTAGTCTTATACGAAATGCAAGTGGCAGGAGAAACAAAACGTGATAAAGGTGAGAGTGAAAGTCCCATATACCACGCTTATTATGATAACCGACCGCTAAATTTCTTTTTTAATGCCCTTGCTCACTTCAGGGCATTCAAACATGGTTTTGCGCACGCAAGCAGTTATTGCTGATATTTAGGTTCTTAGTGTTCACACTTGGCTGGCTGCGGCAGGCTCGGTGCCGTATATATGAAAGGTGGTGGAGCAGGCTGCTGTGAATGAGCCACATGCAGCGTTAAAAAAAAGAATAAATAGATGGACCCAATTCGGATACTCCGCGAGAGAACCATTAAGCCATCTACATAATTACAAAAAATGCTTCAACTTGCTATTGTTTGTTTGGATCCTCTTATTGTTTTCTTTTTTCGCCGCCTTGCGCTTATTGTCGTTTCGATTTAGTGTTACTCGAGAATCATGATGCTTTCTCTAGGAAGGACTAAGCTCTTATTTGATTCCGAAGGCAGAAAGAAAACCTGCAGCGGTCGCTGCTCATGAAAGCAGCAAGCCGCTTATTTTTTGAAAATTTTGACTTAGGCCTACAAAAAGCCTTTTATATTTACAGTATAATAATTATTTGCGGTATCAACATTTACTCTGCAACGTAGTTGTCTGTACGATCGACAATAGTACTGCTACACGCAGGCAAAATCAATCCTGAAGGCAAAAGTAGGGAAATAAATGCCGTCGGAGGAAAGTGCGGAGAACTGCGCGGACACCAGTGCAGCTTCCAATCACATTTTTCAGATGAATGCTCCCGACTATGTTAAATCATAACCATAATCATCCCGATTAAGTTCAACGTAGGACGAAAACTTCTCCTGCTTGTCTTTACTTGTTCCCCTTCTGCGATAGCCGGCTAGAGCCCATGTCTAAAATTTCATCTTTCCGTCACAAGATCTCACCTTTGTGCTACTCTACGGTCATTTTCTTTTTAATTGACAGCGATTCCATTTTAATGAAGCAAACTCCTGCCGACGTGCTTGGCGATAGCCACATGATAGACGGACCAAACAACTTACTGAGGGAAGAGACACAACCATACTAAAGAGCAGCGCTCTGACACATCTGAATATGGTAAAGTCTGTTGTAAGACACAAATAATTAGCGATAAACTGTGAATTTCGGGCTGCTGTGATGCGGATGAGATAAGCGTACTGTTTGGAGTGAGCTGGACACTTCATCCATATTGCTTTGTTTTTAACGCCTTTGAAATTCATTGAAATCTGTGCTTTGGAACTTTCCCGCTAGTGGAAGACACAAACGGGAAGCAGATGTAAAATTGCTGCAAGCATGTCCTCAAATATTGAGAACCAAAAGGTGTATGTGAGTGATGAATGTTGCATCAAGTACTGCAGACATTAGACAGGAAACATCTCCAGTCGAACACGCATATAACGAAGAGGCTTATGTGCCAAATACAGTTCGATATATCAGCTAATTTGATGTAACCAAACTCGCTTATAACAAGCCTAAGAGAAGACACGTGGTGCGTTCTTTGTGTACAGATATGTTAGTTTCAGTGGAGAGAAATGAAAAAAAGTTCAATTATTCATTGCAAAACTATACACTCAGTAAGCGTTAATTGCTGATGTTAATTGTTAATTGTTGACGCGTTAATTGTTGACGAAGCTATAAATTGTAGAACAATTTACAAATTTAAACATGCAATACAAAACATACTATTTTCTGATCACAGCGTGCTTAACGAATGTTAACTGAGTTTTTTGTTTGATGTCGATAGGGATGTTACTAATATTATATTCTGAATGTATAACTTTTGTTATTACGAGAATGTTCTTATTTATTGCAGTGCTGTATTTATGTAGCTACTTGCTATTTTGCAAACAGTTGGTACTTTTCAATGTGCTCAAAATTTGGCTGTAAATAGTTTTGAAGTTTTCTTTCTTATTAGTTGTATTTTGTTTTCTCAGTAAACTGCTACTTCTGCTGCTCCAGCGAGGTAAAGGTCTTATTTAGGAGGATTACGCCCTCCTTTTGCCTTACCTTGAGGGCGAACCTTGTATGTTTTAGCCCAAATAAATAAATAATATAAAGAATAAAATTTTGTTGCTATATTGAGATGCGTCTCAGCGTCACTAATGATGGCGTTCGCGACGCACAAGATTGTGCAAACCTGCTACAGTCCACCTTACTTTATGGCTTTATTTCGCTGGCAGCAGACGCCTGGTGGTCGATATAGCCAACGTTCAGTTCGTTTTAAGTAAGTTTAAGTAAGTTTCGCGTGCTTGATATAAACAATGATTCGCTTTATCTGGATTCCTCATATTCGGGCTCTACTGTATAGTGCACTGTCGGAAAAGCGCAGCTATTCATGAATGAACGAGTGAGAAGGCATGCATAAACGCTGGAAGAGAACATTGAAAGCTGTTTTTAATACTGCCTACAGGTGTCTGGAGTACAGGTAACGTAAACAGACGGGACGCAATCGGGGAACAGTCATGCTGACGTAGTCAGATATACTTTAGCATTGAAAAGCAAGAGAAGCAGGCAATCTCCTTAAGCGTATCTCTTTCCCCCTGAGCAAGGATCTTTAATTATTTGTGCAATGAATTCAGGTCAAGCTACTACTGACCTGCACTCCATTAAGAGCTTTGAAATAAATCGAAGGGAGACATTCGCACCCGCGAAATACGTCTTTCAGGATGCAGGGTGAAGCAAAGGGGAAGCGGGTGCAGAGCAAGTCGTGCTCTTTCTCTCCCGCGTGGGGGAGGGTGCGTGAAGGAATAACAGTGAAGAAACGGTAGGACCGCGAGCAGCTGGCTACTTTCCTCACACCTGCAGAAGGGTTGAAATCCAGACCACTTGGTACATAGTTGTAGAAAAAATCCAGTCACAAAAGACAAAAGACCAAGAAGAGATGTTTACACCACAACGACTTTCCTCCCGCCTCCCGTTCGGGTGGCGGTGTGGTAGTAAGGCTAGGGGAAAAGAGTGAGGCACATAAACACGCACAGCGATATATATATATATATATATATATATATATGGGGAAAAGAGTGAGGCACATAAACACGCACAGCGATATATATATATATATATATATATATATATATATATATATATATATATATATATATATAGAGAGAGAGAGAGAGAGAGAGAGAGAGAGAATGAATGAATGCTCAGTGAAAAAGATTTGTAAAAGCGATGTTGTATATATGCTGACAGGACTCCGCCACATTATACTGCCACACAAAACTCTCATTATACGCAATGCAATCAGTTCTCGCCGGCAGCTCCGAGTACATGACGCCGGAGCTATCAGTAGGCTGCTGTTTTCTTTGCCGTTCGGAATGGGCAGTCTATCTGGCTACACGAAAAAAAACAAGAAGGTTCATCTTTGTTCGGCATATAACTGCGCCTTTATCGCGCACAGGCAACATTGAAGTTGTCAGCTTTCGCGGTTTCTTGAGGAAGGTTCCTTCAGAATCGTGCTCATCTCCCTTTCAATTTCCCAGACGAGTTCTTTCAAATTTCCCCGAAATGTACCCTGACACATATGACGGTATGCAGCTGAGGTAAAAGTATCCGCGATTGCGCCATGGCAGGTGTCCTCTGCATTCGAAAGAGCGAAGCTTGCAACACAAGATCGGCTAGCAGTGCCTCGTCCGCTTGCCCAAATATGTTTCGGGGAAATCGATGTGGTAATGCGCGCTGTGCGGTGCGACGTTGCGTCATGTCACCTGGGGGTAAAAAAAAAAAAAAAACAAGTTGCTTTCGCTAAATACGCAAGGTGAACCAAAGCGCTCTCGCAACGACGACAATGCTATAAAAAAAATGCCTTCGCAGCAAGAAGTTATGAAAATCAAGAAATATAATACCGTGAAGTAAAACGAAACGCAAGGGTACTATTTCAGGCTCAGGGTCAAAGTAGTCGGAGCGTTATTTTAGTGTGAAAGCACTACTTCACTGAATGGGCGTTTTGCCGTGCTATCCGACGGTGGCGGTGTATTTAATAGTAGGAACGCTAAAATGCAAATATAGTATGTATTAGATCGTTGCACAGCATACAAGAGGGTCATATTGTATAGAAAGTGGTTATGTAGACACATCCAGGTATAATAAGCTAAGAGATTTGGGAAGAGAATTCGAAATGCGATTGCCCGCCGGCGTAATGGAGCCCATGCCACCCCCGAGTAAGCTTTGCAATGAGAGCCACAGGCGTTAGCTCTAGTCCACACGAGCAGGTGTTATCGGTGAGACGAAAGAGTGCCTAGTCAGCGCGGCGCGCCTAGCAGTTCGTGACGTCACGGGAGAGGCCTCGACACTTGTATGCATAAAGGACGCGCGCGTTGGCTTGCCTCCATTGCGAGCTGCATGTATGGATACAGGAGCATCTACCTCGCTGGCTTCCGCGAAGCCACGAGGCCGACCGCCAAAGTACCCCTCGGAAGAAGAACGACGGGGCCAGCGGAACGCAGCTCGGCGAGTAATGCAATTGTAATGCAATCGCATCTCTAAAGTATGAATCTGCGTAATTTAGGGACCATAAGGTAATGATTGTTGGCGTATAACGTCCATTACCAGCAAGGGCACCGTCATCTAGTTTTTCAATGGAGTAAATAAAGAGGAGATTGTGATAGGTATAAATGGGGGTGTGTGTTTCAATTAAATAATTGGGATGTCCGCAACACTTTCGGGGCTACGGCGAAAACACTGAAGGGAACAGATTGGGGGACAACATGGGGGACTACATTGGGAAACCACATTAGGACATAAAAGTGAATCATTCTAGTTTCCCAATGAAATCCCCCATGTAGTCGCACAATGTGTTCCCTTTAGAGGTTTCGCCGTTACCCCCCGATAATGTTGCGGGTTTCCCAAATTTTGTCGACAATTCAGCCAGCACAATTTTTTGTGTATGCTGGTTTGGGAATGAATGCTTTAAACCCGATGCTGTCTAAGTTACATTATGGTCATATGATCGCGCGCACTGACATATTATTGGCATAATTATGCAATAACCTTACTTCCACTGCCACAATATTTTCAATGGACGGTGTTATTTACGAAGAGATTGTTATTCTTGATGATATTGATTTCCTGCATTAATCGTTAATCGTTAAGGTTTGCGACAAATGGCTGATGGTAATAAAGATTTCCAAAAAAAAGTCATTGCATTTACCAGGACCAGCGCAATTCACACCTGCTTTCAAACAATACTAGAAACAGTGATCAAACATTTTTTGTGGTAAGATACTTAGGCGTTCACATTTCTGCATATATGACATGGCACCATGCACATTCATTCCTTCTCTATACCAAAGCGTCCAATACCCTCAGTTTCCTAAAGCGTGATCTGTACTCCGCTAATCAAGCAACCAAGCTTTTTGCATATGCGTTACTTTAGTAGAGCGCAACTGGAATATGCGGCTATCACTTGGAATCCGCATCAAGAACACAGTGCTCACAGACTCAAATCAATATAGTATAAAGCTGCAAGGTTTCCCACGAAGCAACAGTCTCGGTTCTGCAGCTTAATCCACACTACGCAATATTTAAATTTGTGCGCACTCGAAAAACAGACTTGCTACGCTGCCATTTTAGCTTCGACTTTATCATAAACCCTAGGTATTCACAGAGCTCCATATCAAACCATCCAGTCGCATGCATTTTCCCTTGAGTAGCTCACCCTATTAAAATACAACCGAAGTTCACTTTACTAAACCTATTCTGTCACCCCGGTGTTTTGCCATTCACCAGTGCAATAAACGGCCAGCTGAAATCACTTCACAGAACCATCAAGATGCATCTGTTAATAAACTAGAGTGTTTCAGAAATACTGACAGGCAATAAGGCTTTGTTCAATTGCATTTGTTTTCTATTCCATGTAAAAGCAGTTATTTCTTCCTTGCGAGTAAAATCATCTTTCTATAATCTACACTCTTGATCCGGTTACACATAGGTTCCAGTTGAAACTAACGTTCCACATGTTCTTACTGGAACGAACCTCATATTTATGTGTATCCGGCTGTTTTCGCGATTAAGATTGCTATCAGGAATCGCAAACTCTTCATTCTTTCTTTATTTTTTCTTTAAGTGGAACACGCCAACGTTACGTGGATCAACGGCTTGTTCCACGTACTCTATTAGCCTTACTATTTTTCCGTTCCACTTACATCTTGTGAGGGACATACTTCTTTTCTTTTGCTGTTCCACTTTAAAACATAAGCATTGCAGTGAACCCTGTGGCGAAGAATCTAAGTGACGACATATGTTTTCTTTGGATTCCCCTCTTACACTCAAGAAAACGCTGCGGGCAGTCATCACGAATAAAAGGAATGTCTAAGTATTTTGAAATTAAAGACAAATCGGTCTTGCTAACTTTATGATTTTTTTTTTGCTTCATTGAAATGCCGACGTGAAGTTTCGCTGGTGCACAAAGCTCACGACAGTTACTTGCTTGGTGGATCAATTAGCAGTGTTTCGAAAAGCGGAATGCGTATTGAGCTTGTGCTTTCTTTTGAAAACTGTAAAAAAGAAAAAAGAAAACAGTAGAGAAGAACGAGACACAAGAGGCGCAAAATAAAACTGAAGTTTATCCGTGCAGGGACAAATACGAGACAAAATGTGAATATAGGGGGAAGGTACGCGAGAGAAACAAGGTGAATTAAATTCAAGTGCCATCTAGAAGGGAAATTTCACAATCCAATAGTGATATAGAGGATGAACTCGCCGCCTATATCCCTAGTTCTCGGGCCATGATTACGATACACAACTTAACAGCGCGGAGCTCCCGCAGCGCAGCCACATTTTGCACAATGATCGGTGTACCGTGTTGCTCTCACAGGCGCACATTCAAGCAGCGCCCAATCTACCCAGTGTATACTGTGTCGCAGGACAAAAAGAGGCAGTAGACAACATTACATCGACAATTCGTCTAGCAATTGACATGATTCGCACCACAACCTTTTTTCAAAGCGCTAGCCTTTGTTTCTGTTCTTTTTTTCGGCGGTTGCAAAGAGGTGCGTCGATGCATTGCTTCAATGTTAATCGCACTAACGTCGACATTCGTCGTGACATGGGTTCTGCCTAATTATCCGTAATGTAATACGATAAAGCTAGGTAATCAAGGGTGCATGAATAATAATAATAAAAATGTACGCAATGTCGACACAATTTTTGCGCCCACAATTTTTTTAAAATTTCGATACACCACCAAGTTCTCTGCCGTCGTCGACGGCGCTTCCCTTTCCTCGGCACCCGTTCTGTAACTCTGATAGACGATCAGTTTATGTGTAAGAAAGACAGAAGCAAACAATTCCCGCAAGGCAGACGGGACCGTGACCCGGTTGTTGTAGCACACGGCAGTGGTAGTAGCCAAACACATTAGAACGGCGAAACTGCAGGCGGCGGCAATCACGAGAGTGCAACGGACACCTATTCCCCTTTTTCGGCCACTCTTACACAGTATACGGAAGAAAGCGAATTGGATGACTGTAAGGCGACTTCGATTGCCGCTGCTTTTACGGCTACGCGACGCGCCTGGCTTTGGCGTATGAGGACAGCGACGTCTCAGAAGGAAGAGAGAGACATAGAAAAAGAAAGGAAAGAACAGTGTCGCAATATAGGAAGGCGTCGACTGGCACGAGCTTTATATATAAGACGAGTGAGGTGAAAGCAGGTGACGGATGTCCCTTTTCTCGCCGAATAATACCGCCTTCTTAGGCTCCCGTTAGGCTCCCGTTAGATCCACAAGTATAAGTAGGAGAATTGGGAAGAACGAAAGGCGACACATTGATTCTCGGGTAAGCAGAGAAAATATAGCGTCTGAAAGCAGGAAGCTATGAAAGAAGCGGCGGTGGCTACTCATTGGAAGGATGGGTGGAAAAAAGTAGGAGAAAGAGCGACAGAAAAAAGATTGATCGCGCCCCCTGGCTGAAGCTAAAAGGCTCATTCCGCATGCTGCAGTGGAGCGCTAAGCGATGCTTCTGTACCCACGTTTCCAGTCAGGATCCGCAGTCTCGCGGAGCAGTAAAGAATGGAGCCGGGAGACGGACAGGTGTAAAGAAAGGGAACAGCAACGGGACTGCGGCATTGCGTTGTGCCGACTTAGCTAACGTCCGTGGTGCCAGTTGTCTGCATTCTCGGGAAGCGGGAAGAATGGCACGCCAGCCTGCATTCGTCTGGGCGCGCAAGCAGGCACACGCGCACAAGGAAACCTTGACAGTTTACCCTTCCATCCGTATTTCTTTTTTTACAGCGATAGCAATTATACGGATGCTCGATTGAAGTGCGTTCACACTGACTCTACCCCCGTCGTGCTGCCATGGTATCTGCAGCCCAAGCGCGGCCCACGCGACGAAGGTTAAAAAGCTCTCTGCAGACGCGCCGTGCGTTTGGCTGCAAAAGCGACGAACCCGAGCTGACGCATGGTGGCACTGCGCGCTCAACCGGCTCTGCAACGTTGTGTCTACCGCTACTGGATGGATGGATGGATGGATGGATATCATGAGCGTCCCCTTTGGAACTGGGCGGTGGGTTGCGCCACCAAGCTCTTGCTATTATACTGCCTTATGTCCTACCTTGGTTAAAAAAGAAATAAAGAAAAAAACCAATATGAACTCCCACAACCAAATTTTCTGATTCCCTATTGCGAACTGTGCTTTTGTACGTCTCCGTTTTTTGTCGTTTCCCTACTTTTCTTCCACCAATCCTCCAATCGCCTCTTACTAATCCCTATTGCGGACATGTTTACTTTTCCACTGCTCTCGCTGAACCCACGGGCTTCAAGGAGGTCAGTGGCGCCTAAATCGACCGCTGGTATGAGCGCTGTGCGCGCACTCTAGCGTTCGCGCCGAGAAGCTGTGTGCATTGCCACACCGTGAAGTGCATAGCATGCCACTATTTCCTGCGCCGAGAGCGGACATTCGAAAGCAGCAATCTAAAATTTGCCCAATCGTTTCTTCGAGAGCTCACGTATAGCCGCGCTGACAAAATTTAGAGGATGTGGGATACGTATAGAGTATCATCAAGTTACTAGAGGGAACTGTGGTGCTAGCCTCTGCGGGAATTGCAAGCAGGTCAATTCAGCTAGCGT
Organism: Dermacentor variabilis; assembly: GCF_050947875.1. Taxonomy (NCBI): domain Eukaryota; kingdom Metazoa; phylum Arthropoda; class Arachnida; order Ixodida; family Ixodidae; genus Dermacentor; species Dermacentor variabilis. The sequence continues at coordinate 115,321,653 of NC_134571.1, read as the reverse complement.
GGGAATAATGGGTAGTACGCGGATATTCCTAAAATTTGACCTTTTGGCTTTAAATGGCTTCGTGACTTTGCAAGGTGATCATTTCTATAACAAAGCCCTCCGTTATAAAAAATTAAGTAAACGTTATTAAAATTGTCAGAGGGTGGAATTCGGACAGAGGAGCTGTATCACAGAAGCGCGATATTGAAACCATTACGCCGCGGACGCATGGACAAGAGGAACCACTGCAATTAGCAACGATTATGCGTACTTGCGGAGTCTTCTTGCCTTCTGCATTCAAAAAAGTATCAATTACTTTGAAATTTCGCCCAATTTAGGCCCAGATAAAGCGTAATAAACGAAGCCACAAGAATGTCTAAAGCACCAAGCCCGAAGAGCAGACAAATCCGTGTACTACCAATCATTCCCATGGAGTCTAAATGATCGCAGCCCTAAAGTTCCCTTTATTAATTGTAGGAAATATTATGGTGGGTTAGGTACCCCAGTTTGTTAATCCACTTTTATTTCCCCATTAGCTTATCATTTCTACATTTCAATAAACACAAAAAACTATTTCCCCTATATTGTCCTATACGTTTCGGTATATGTTGGTTTCGAGTCCTCATAAAGCATGGTTGTCGTCCCAGTTTGAACGCGGTCTTTTTCATAGCCCCGGTGGCCACTTCAATAGCACCGCTAAATTCTCCTCCCAACGGTGGCGGTATTTTCTAAAGTCTCATTGCATTTTCCGTTCATTTTCGGAATTCTTTGTCATTTCCCCGTATTCCGGCGTACCTTCATTGTCACAGCTACTAGCCACCTTGTGTGATAGATAATTGTAAGGCAGAGAAGATAATTGGGTCCATACGAAATGCGGTTCCATATCACCTTTTATTATATTCATCACGCGCAAATATGTTTACAGTGAGAAACTCAATTTGATTATTCTAGTTCGTTGGTTATGTGCCTCCTACAGACAGCAGGACGAATCACCAATGCACACTCATGCAGTTCAGCTCACTTCAATTAGTTTCATCACTAGTTGATACTCGTTAATCGAGGTGTTATACAGAATGACGCGCAAGGTCTGAAACTACAGCTAGGCTTTTTATTATCGCTCACATAGGTATATGATAATGAAGAGGCATCAATCGCAATTAGAACTCAAAGTGCTAGACAACCGCGCAAGTTACGCAGTGCTATGACATGACTAATTGAAATAACAACTCATGCGGAATGGGTAACCATAGCACATAGAACAGAAAGGACACCGAGGTAAATGAACGCTATGTAGTTGCAATCCGAAATAGGTTGCCAGTGCACGCAAAAAGTCCACCAACTTGATCTGGAAGATCTAAGTGAATGTCGTTGCGATGGTGAAGTTGGCAGACTTCTTTTATGCGCTGCTAAGTCGTTCCAGATTTTCGCGCCAGCAAAAGGAAAAGATCGTTTTCTGCGGTTGCTGCGTGAGTTTGGAAGTAAAACATTGTGTGAAGCTTGTTTAAGGATGAGCACGAAGGGTATTTTTGTGAGAAGTAAATCAGATGCGACTCGTGTTGCAATAACAAAAGAAGGCTGAGAAAAGGGAGGACAGCTGGGTGTGAACGTGACTGCAGTCTCTCGTCCTAGAAAGAAGCAAGCAGGAAACGCAACAGTGATTTCACGCGGCTTTCTGAGCACGTACGGTGCCAATGTTGCCAGGGTGCTTATATCAGCAGTTTCTTTGGCAAGCCTCGTTGCACCGCTTTGCCGTTAGTTTCTTTTTTGTTGTTTTTTGTTGATGAGGGCGATTGTGAGACGCCGTGTATTATGGGATTAGGTTCTTGCTTCATGGTCTTATAGACCGCGGTGTTAAGCTATCACCGACTGGTGCAACGAGCGAATTGGAGCCAGGCCTTATTGTTAACCCGCAGCACACACACACACACACACGCACACAAACACACACACACACACACACACACACACACACACACACACACACACACACACACACACACACACACACACACACACACACACACACACACACACACGCACACACGCACGCACACACGCACGCACACACACGCACACACGCACACACACACACACACACGCACGCACGCACGCACACGCACACGCACGCGCGCGCGCACTAAACTGAGGCACGAGGCATGAAACTGAGGAACGAAAAAGTGGACCAAAAAGATAAATCCCTAAAAGTTTATCTTCTTCAACAAAAAGCAAAACAATAATCATAGAAGGCCTCATTTGTCTTGCTATTGCAGCGCTAGCGACAATGAAATTCCAGATATTCTATCTTTTTTTGTATATTATATCGTATATTGGGGGGGGCGGGGTTCCGTTGCAGTGAGCGGGAAGAACCAGACAGTACTGAAACTGACACGTCACCAAACTCACCCTCTAGCGAGCGAACTTGCGGCCAGGCATGCAAATAACACTCAAGAACAACAATAGCGGTGAGCACAGCCGTCATTCCTCGATATGTAGTCTATGGGTAAAGGCTCGACATACATGCCAACATAACTGCTGGCGCTCGCGTACGTGCCAAAATGTACACCAATATTCGCTTCGCGCTAGCAGCCTGAGTTGTCAAGATTCTTTCGCTATCAAGTCGGCGACAAGATCGGAGCAACCATAGGTATTGAAATATCGAATGTCAAAGTCAATCATAGCTTCTTTGAATATCGATGGTGTTCTATTAATTGCGACTTCCGCATGCAAAGTTCCCTAGCATCCCCCTTTCACGTGATCAAGTTCATTCCTATCACTCGTTAACAATCTCCTCACCACAGTCTTTGTAGTTCCGTTACATGTGGGATCGGCACAGCTCCCCATTACAGGGCCTCCGGGATCAACGTGCTGTATTGGACGAGAGAACGATAGAGTGGACACGATCAAACTCGGGGAGCGTAATTTTCATAAATACATTTTGCTGTTGAATCTGTATATTGCTGCGGTGAGGAAATTTAGATACGATTGTTTCATTGCGTAATTCTGTAGATAACAGAGCCAGTCGCTGGTACATCTGAGGGGGCAGCTAAAGAAGCGGTATATGGCATCGCGCGTAGCTGTAGGAGCGCGATTCCTTAGTCACACCCTTGCTGTTTCCCACTGGACACAATTTCGTAGCTTACTTCTTTGTGCCACCCGCAGCACATTTCTCCAAACCAGCAGTTCATTGACTCAAGGACTGGATTGTCACAAATAATCGGAAAGTGAAGGAGGAGGAGGAGGAGGAGGAGGAGGAGGAGGAGGAGGCAGGGATCTAAACCAAGAGAGAAGAAGAAGAATACCGAGAGAAGGCAGGGATCTAAATCAGAAGTGTTTCTGGTTGGCTACCCTACTCTGGAGGACAGGAAAGAGGGAATAAAATATAAGCTAGAGAGAGAGAGAGGGGAGGTGAAGGAAAGAAGCGGTGAGCTCGCACACGCACGCGGAGGGCCTGAGCGACTCAAAGGCGTTCATGTAAGGAAGTCGCCCTCAAGAAAGACAAAAGTGCCTTCGAAGCTTTGTGGGCCGACGAACAATGGGGACGCTCTTCAAGTAGCACCCGCACAGACAAGGGCCGATCGCCCAGTCGTCGCAATGCGATAGATAATGTTTATCTTTCCGACTGAAATCGCTGACAATGGCACAATAAAAGTTCGATATTCTCATCCACGCCGCCGGCGTCGCATGCAGCACTGTCGGTCATTCCAGCTTGTCGAAATCTGTAGGAGCTCTTTCACGAGGTCGCGACTTGTTTCCCGTGAAAGTTAAAAAATTAACATATCATTCATTATTTCACTCTCAAATAAGCTACTGCCATCTTGTGTGGGGAACTGCGGCTCGCGTGCATCTAAACCAACTACTACTTCTGCAAAAAAAAGCTATCCGCATAGTTTCTGGCTCAGATTACCTAGATCACACCAGACCACTGTTTATTAAACATGGAATATCTCCCATTCATCATCTAGTGTCATTTACCATTCTTCGCGCCTTGAATAACTTCAGCTTGCCTCGGGCTAAGTTCATAATCCAACTCTCATCGGTGACACAAACGCACACTCATACAAGCACCAGACGCAAAGAGAAATGGCATCTACCTCGACTTCGCACGACGTATGGCTCCCAAATGTTGCATTTCCTGGTTCCGAACACCCTTAACACAAACAAATGGTACACAGAAAATATGAACCTAAACAGAAAAACAATTGTTCAGCAATTTTTTTGAGCATGTGGTGGGTTCAAACCCAAATAAGGCTAATAGTGTTTTTTTTTCATTGTATAAAAAGAAATGCTGCTATGTATTGTTTGAACTTGATATATTATATTGTAATGTTGAAATGCAATTACGTTTTACTCCTTCTGTTTCTGATATAACGCTGTATTATGCTTTTTTGTTACTTCTCAGTGCATTGTATATTTGAATTTCTACCTTGTATTGCATTAGGCTTAATTGAAATTCTGCATTGTGTTCCTTGATTCATGATGTATGTCAAATTGTACTTTTTTCCCTTCACTGCTGCCATTTTGTAAATGGGCCTCGGACCCCGTCAAGCTGCTTCAAGGCAGCTTTTTGTCCCCGGCCTTTTTCTCTTGGAGAAAATGAATCTTGAATCTTGAATCTTGAAATTACTGCACGCCTTCGTGAAAGCCACTCCCAACCACAGCCGGTATAGAAGCGATACCTTACATCGGTAAAGCCTGGGTGGAGGTCGTAGTTGTAGTGAAGGGTTCAGTTCATAAAACCCGTTGTGCCTTATATTTGGAGTGTTCCACTCTGTCAAAAGAGTACATGACAGGGGTAGTTGGAGAAGTATGGGAGAGGCCTTTGCCCTGCAGTGGGCGTAACCAGGCTGCTGCTGCTGGTGATGATGATGACTCTGTTAAGGAGAGCTTGCACGCCAGGTGACGAAGCTGCCTTGTAGCGTCTGTCTTTGGAAAGGAATGGGAATGATCTGTTGTTTTTGATGTGACTCTCGGGCAGCTTTGTCTCCTTGATCATTTCTACTGATCCCGCAATGAAGGCACCAATAATTGTGGAAGGCTTTTGAACTATTGCAAGGCATTAACCATCTCTTGTTTCTCATTCATAGAATATAACGCACCGACATGTCACTTTGCGTAATGTAGTCAACCGCGCCTGAGAGAGCAACAGGCTTTGAACCCATCCGTATAGTGACGGGTAATGACGTGAGAAATCTTGTGTTTGATGTTGACTGACCTTATAATTGGATAACCACTGCTTTAATGGAGGTTGATTTAGTGATAGAACCATCAGTTGAAATGTGAGCTTCGTCAAAGTAGAAAGCATGAAAACATTCCTGAGCCGCTTGCTTCAAAGCAGACATAGGCATTTCGGCCTTCCTTTGAACCCCTGATAGTTTGCAGTCTCTCGCACAGTAGCTTTCGCCTTCCCTGCAAGTTCGTGTTCCGGCGTCCTCCAGAGATGGCAAGAATCAGGCAAAATCTGCGAATTTTAGCGCGCGTAATGCGATGTTGGAGCTTCCTGCGCGAAAACTTCGAACACTCTCAGGGCAATTCTTAAACTTCTTCGTTGATGGATTGGTTAAGCGTAAGCTGGAACATGTTGACTGAAATGTTGAAATGTTGACGAGACGAAGGCTGGCTGGACGAGCAGGGTTTTTTTGGGAAGAACAAACGTAACAACGCAGCGCATGCACAAAATACAGTCCAAAAGCACTGTGCTATCATAGTATACTACAGATGTCTTGCCTACGATTTCCTGCCTAATGTCTTGATGATGAAGGGCTTTACGTATATCTCTTTCACGTTTGCTTCTTCCCTTCCTATTCTGGAATCCGCGCGTGTATGAAATCGGGCTTACAACCACTAATCCTACAGCGCAATGGCAAGTTTCCACTTGCATGTCGATCTTAGATTGATCAAAAAATTCTGCCAAATTAAGTGTCCATTACGCAGAACTGCAAAGCTGCTTAAAACCATTTCTTAACTTGTTTGCGTAAATTCGTTTCACCCGAGCCATTCGACGATTTATTCCCCCAAAGGATGGGTGCTTAAAGCTTCTATTAGCAGCAACACAAAGAAGAAAAACACGTGTTTGAAAACACTTTCCGTCGGCCCGTTTGAGAGGAAATTCTCACAAACATATCCAGTTTAATATTTGAGCATTTACGTTGAACATTTCTATGCTTTACTTAATATGTTTCACTAAACACTACTGAATGCTGACTGCTATTTAAAGAAGATTCTCTAGCGGAGCACGTTTGCACCTGTAAAAACAAAACAAGGAAAAACACTTTTTCATAGCTTTGCGCAGCTCCGACGTTGAAGCACAGCTCTGGGCTGTCCATCGGGCCCGCGACAAGGCGAAGGGGCATGGCCGCTCGGTCCCGACGTGGGAGCGAGCCCGCTGCGCGCTAATCGCGCGGACGGAGGGACCTCAATAAAGTTATTCACCCAACCATCCATCCATATGCTGCACTATGCCCGAAACTTTACTGCAGCAGTCAATATTTAAAAAAAAAGCTAGTATTATTCGCACATCGTCAGTTTCAGATTTGTTCCCTACAACAAGAACACTGTCTACATGCATTCCCCAACACTCGCGGGTTCACTTAGCCAAAAGGAGGTTTATCTAGTAGAGAAAAACGGCATCACAAACGTCTAAACGAATTTCTCGCGAATCTGAGAATCACATCTTAATCTTAATTATAACAGTACACTGTCGTCCCCGTTTGTTCTTGTGCGCAGGAGGGAGCGGGTGACCAGCGAGTGGCTGGAAACGCCGGCAGAGGTCCCTCGCCGAGGCATGACGTCGAGAGACAGCTGTGCCGCGGTGGCGGGCGGATCTTGAGCAGCGGCCGGCTCATGGTGTAGCATGTCCTTGCTGCGGGGCGTGCACCGACCTTACAGCCACTTGGACGACGAGGACGACCTCGTGCGGTACACGGACACGCAACACGACTCGCGCAGCTCGCCCACTTCGTCGTCGGCCGCAGCGCCTGCTTCTAGACTCGTCGACCACTCTCGCCGCCACTACTGGTCCACCGCCGCAGGAACGGGGTCTCAGCAAGGCCGGTGCAGCCCCAAGATGTGCGTTCTCGCAGCCGTCACCACGCTCGTCACGCTCACGATACTGGTCACCGTGGCGGCGGGGGTGATAGCCACGACCGTCAGCCCGTCTAGTAGCAGTGCCGCGTCCACGGGTGACGCGTCCGGAACGACTCCGGCGATTCCGTCGAACGGCGCCGGCAGGTCGCTGGAAGACGTGGTGCGTGCGCGCACCCCCGGCTGTGGGGACATCGCGGGAGTCGTCGAGGATGGAGCGTTTGTTTTCAAGGTGAGCGGGCCTGCAGCGATTTTGAGAGCTAGAAAAATACGTCCTTATGTTTGGCTTGTCCGAAGTGGCTTGCGCCACTATTGCACGTTTTGTTTGTTTCTTTGTTTGTTTAGACTGTGAGGACTTTAAAAAAATAACCTGCGGTGGATAGCGTTCTTGAGTTGCACTACTCGAAGCGGCGGATGTAGCTCGCACATGAAATCGAACTGCACGATCACTACTATTCAATAAAAAAAATATATTTTTACGTATTTGCCATACGCTGCGTATTGCACTTTACGAATTGTTGGCGACGTGTTCAATATCGGTGGCATATCCACTTGCACAGACTTCTAAGGATCGCACAAGTTTCACAATATGCGTGGTGAGAGTAGCGATAAGAATGCTTTATTGTTCCATTTATTTTTTAAAAAGACAGTAGTTTTATGCATTGAAGCACAAAAGTAACTGGAACGCCCATGTATTCTGTCGCACACTTCGGGAATGAATATCCCAAAACTTTTGTCCTGAAAATTTGTTCCAAATTCAAACTTGGAACTTAAAGGTACCTTGCGAATTCACTGGCTCCAATTAGCCAATTGCAATGTGTGGTGCAGAATAATGAATTTAGAAGTTCGCTAGTGAATTTTTCTAATTTGTCCGCAGTAATGTCCGCCTCTTTCAGTAATCTAGCTCGATGAATAGAATTCTGCTATTGGCCCCAGGGAATTTTTGAAAATTGTGTATGGTAGAAAAAGAAACACCGGGTGTAATTTATGGTTTAAATACGTGCCTCGTCTAATAAGCTCAAAACATGCATGTGAAAAGAGACATTTAAAGCCATTGGTGACTCACGCCATTGAAGTCGTTTACAAGATTTCGCTAGGCTTCGGTAAAGATTACTTCGGCCACACGTGTCGAGATATAAACGACTGACTCGGGGAGCAGTCATCGTCTTTGAAGACTGTAGCGGGTAGTATGCACCTACCTGCGCACCTTAAAGGTTGCGGTTGCACTCCAGTCTTTGACAATGCAATGATTATGAGTAAGCCTATTGACAGACTGGTGAAAGAAATATTGAGGCTGGCCAGATAGGCGCACAATCAAGCACGTGTGTTAGTGTCCCGTCAGTAGCGCTGACGGACAACCAAATATGTTATTTCAGTAGATTTTAGGTCTTTCTAGAACTTTTGCGTGTGAGTCTTTATGAGCCTTGCATCAGCCTTCTTACTGCGCATGCGCGCCCCATCCGCCTTCCTCGGAAACTATTAAATAAAGTCCACTTGTAAGGAAGCGTCTGTCCTGTGCATATCGTTTCTCTCCGCCCTCATTGCGCTTAACGACACGTCATCAATTTAGTTTCAGTAAGAGTTTTGGGCATTAACCAGTGCCTAAACCATGTGTTAGTCGCGTATAAATCACTTCGGAGAGTCACATGACTGGTATCACCACACTGGTCACGATTATCTACATGATCTACCTCAGAAGAACTAATGCGGTATGAAACGTGTTACGTAAGTCATTTATGTGCACAAGGAACAGCAACGGTCCAAGGCCGTTTTCCTTAGACGCTGCGGAAATGACGTGAGCAAACGTAGGGTACGAGTTGTTAGCAGAAGTGTAGTGAAAGGTAGATGCTGAGAAATCAATTATTCACTCTGAAACATGGGGATGAATATTAGTATCCAACTGTTTAACCAGTACTCTGTAATAAGCGTACGAAAGGACGCTTTAGATTAGTGTAAGAATACGGTGTCAATTTTGAATTCCGCATCAATAGACGAATACAAGACGCAAGAAATCCAGCGAGCTGTGTGCTAAAACAGAGGCTTTTCTAAAGCCGCGCTGGTATCCAAATAATTAATTGTCATCTTCAAGATAGCTAACGACTTGTAATCTATCAGTTTCGAAATTCTGCTGGTCAATGATACTGATGGTATGCTGATTCTTGAACCACGTGATTCAGGGACCACGTGGCCATCTGGACATATAAAGCCTGCCTGCCTCCTTACCGAGGATCACAAACTGCAGCAGTGACGGCGTCCTAGGCACAAGCTGAATGAACCATTTCTTCTTCGTTTTGCAGATCAGCGGAGCACTTATCACAGTGCAAAATACTTACGGTAGTTTTGGATAGCTGCCACTCGTGCCTGATCTTTAGCGTACGTGCTCTTTGTGCTACAACTGGTGTTTAATAAGAACATGGAAATTGCAAGCTTCCTACACGATTTGAAAGACAAAATGAGAAATGAGTGGAAACAAATTAAAGAAGCCATAGAGTGAAGCATTCAATCCGAAGAGATAAATTCGCTAAATGAAATGTAATGAAAAAAGAGCACGGATTTCTTCAGCAAGAGCCTTGATGACACATACGAAAAATTGGCGGCAAGCTTAAGTGATATTAATGAGCTGAAGAAAGAAAACGAAGTGCTGCAGCAAAAAAATTATACTTTGGAGAAGAACTTGGTGGAATGCAAATCGGGCCTCTGGCAGTCTGAGGAGTACTCGTGTATACAAAATTTTAAATTAAAGGAATAGTCGACAAACCACACGAAAACTTGTTTAAATACTTAAAAATATTGGTGAACTAGTTGGACAGTCTATAGGACACGGAGACATTGATGATTGTCACAGAGTTCGAACAAAACAAAACAATCAGACAAATATAATGTTGAGTTTCAACGACGTGACAAACGACACAATCTACTTCAGTAGTCACGCAAAAAAAAAGGCTAATGAACTCTTTCCTCCACTTACCTACTAAATCTCCTGGGTTTATGAATGAATCCCTTTGTACCGAAGGGAAGAAAATCTAAGGAATGGTAATAGCACGCAAACGTGAACACACCAGAAAATTTGTCTTAACGCACACAGAGGCTTCACCTGTTGTTCGAATGAGGCGTGAAAGTGACTTGAACAAAATCACAAGCGTTTAATAAACATAAACTTTAATACATTCGTACCAGGAACAGAGATGGTGCCTTCAGTCTGTGTGATTCCTGGAGACATCACTACCAGGCACAAGTCTAGCAACGAAGCAAAGCTACCGATATTCATGCATCTAAATGCAACATCACTGTTGAACAACAAGGATGAAGTCAATGTGCCAATGGAATCATGTAATCTGAGATTTGACCTTTTGATGTTTACCAAAAATTGGTACAATGATGACTCAGAGCATTCTCTGCTTAAGTATACCAGGATTTCTTCGTTAACCGCAAGGCAAGTGAACGTAGAGGCGTTGCAATTATAATTTCTCTAGCTGGGTATAATATTCTTAGAGAATATGGCATAGATGCCGAAAATTTCGAAGTTTTATGCACAAAGAAAGAAAATACAGTATTTTACGTTTCGTATAGACCCCCTAATAAGAGCCATTCTGTTTTCTTTCAGTTTTTATATAACCTACTGTTATAGGTAAAGGAAAACGGCTATCTGCTTACACTAGGCACGGCCTTCAACATTGGCATGATGACTATTCAGCACCTACGCGTAGTTTGTATCTATCCTAGAGTGCAATGACTCCTGCCGCATCATCAGGTCACTCACACGTGTAAGCTTCATTACATCATCATAGCTAGACATTTTCATAATAAACTCGGCTATCGATAGCACGACATCGGAAGTCATAAGCTGTGATATCAGCGATCATATACCTATGTAGTGTTTTTCGGGAATGGAAAACCACCGCTAAAGGAGCGTGCACTGAAAAGACAACGTACCGCAAGATATCGGCTCAAACACTAGATAAATTTAGAGAAGCCATGTCTGAAATTTACTGGAGCGGTATTTTTCACATTGAACGTGCCAATAAGGCATATGAAAAGGTTGTGAGCAAACTGAAAATGCGTTACTTCAAGTCATTTCCGAATGAAAACTATCGGTGTCAGAAAAAGTCGGGAAGGTCATGGGTTTCGAAAAAACTCATAAGGCAAATCAACAACAACAAAAAAAGAAAGAGATATCAATCTCTTATCAAGTCCAAAGACTTATCAAAGAGGAAAGAATATAAACAGTTTAGGAATAAATTGAACAAAGAAAAGAAAAAGCGAAAAATGGCTACTACACTCGTAACTTAACAAGGATTGCATGCGCAGAAGGGACAATGAAACGCTAAATCGCAAGCCAGTCGACACACGAACATATGCGTTGATTATCGATGACACTTTTAAAGGTGGTCAGAACTTGCGAACCATTTTAACAATTTCTTTTTCAAAGCAGGATGCGTAGATCACGACATTCAAGATACCACGCATGCAGCTTCATTAAGTGAGTTGTTATTTCTAAATCTCACTAGCATCCGTGAGGTCATTGCAACAATTTCATCCCTGAAAAATAACCACAACGGAGACATATATGATTTAGAAATAATGCCAATTAAGTACGTCATAGACATAGTTGCACCTGTGGTAATGCACATATATAATATTTCCCTGTCAACTGGAGTGTTTCCGTGCAAAATGCAGGTAGCTTGTAATAGTTATTCATAAAGGAGGTAAAAATATTATCGGCAATTATCGACCAGTTTATATATTTCCTATGCTACCGAAGAGCCTCGGAAAAAATGCTTAATTTTCGTATTGATAACTTTTCGCGAAAACGTGGCTTACTTACCAAGTGTGAGTACGGGTTCAAGAAAAAGGTGTCTACAGAAATTGCTGTAAGTATACAGAAGGACCTCATTCTAGAGAGCATTGAAAGAAAGCTTCTTAATTTACTGCGGTCAAATGCAGGTCCACTGCTGGCGACGGCAAAACTCGGCTCGACGCGCTGAGTAAGCCTTTCGCTTAAAAAAAAGTAGAAGGCGGAAGGCCACAAAAACCACAATCTAGATAGGATTGCAGTCTACTTTTAAGCTGCATTTCCACTTCCCTCACGTTTTACCGCACAATTACAGTGACGCAGGCGAAGAAAGTTCTGTTATGGAGCTGATTACAGGCTTATTAGCAGGTCATTTTAGATGTACGGTAGCTCGAGGTTTGAGCCTTTGAGAAAAGTCGCAGTTTCTCCTCAAAGGCGAAGCATGGATTGCGATAGCAAATTAGCAGCCAGCCATGCGAATTAAGGATAGTACTTTTATCGGCCGTGTCAACTTGTAAACACTCACTTGCTAACTAAATTAACAAGCATGGTGTCACTGCGCGGTGCAAACATGAACACATCACACCTCCTCACCGCGGACGCTCGCTGACAAAACACGGGCGTGAGGGAGCGCGGGAGCTGCAGCGAGCGAAGTGAGCTTCGTGCTGTCTATCGCTTCAATGCAGACTGAACGCGGAGAAGACACAACTCACACAAAGATACGAGCTGTCGACGCAATCCCAACGCAGATCGCTCTCAAGATACAGCCGCGCGACCGCGCGCAGCCGCCACATACGCACTTGCAGTCGGAGTAATACGCCGCCCCCCTCCCCCCCTCCCCACGGTGCCTCGCAGCGTTGAGTGCCTCGCTCGCGCGAGTAGGCGGCGCCCTTCCACCTGGCTTTTCTCCCTTTTCCGCGGGCTAGATTTAGCCGTGATCGTCGGCTACACTCGCATTATTTCACTCGCACATACAGCGTAGGGCGCGCGGTGACAGTGTTATCGCCCTTCGACTTTATAGGGAACATCACGGCGACTGCGACGATTTTGTGACCGTAAAAATGCGCCTGGAGTGTCGGTGTAATTGCTGTCACAATAAAACGCACCCCAGTGCTGTGATTGGGAATCAGTGAACACGCGATCTTCCAAATTTCACGTAATTCCCTCAAGATGGAAAACAAATTCAGCTACATGGACGTCCTTGGTTCTAAAGGTAGAGCATGTTGCTACAGAAAATCAGAGGTAAAGGGTGGAGCGTGACGTCTTACGGTATCTGGATGTCACCGTAATCATCTTAAACCACGCAACACGCCACTATTCTTGTTTGCCTCTTGCGAACTACACTGTATCGTTTGCTTCAGTGTGCCTCTAACGTCCGGGCCGCTGGTTCATTGTGCTGACACAAGGAAGCGAGCTCCGACATCCCAGCGCAAATGGCACACTGGAAGGCAAGTAGTCCTGGGAAAACAATCTTTGAAAACGATGAACACTACAAAGAAAATAAATTGAAACAGGAACACACTGCAGCTGGATGTCGTGGCTGACAGCGGAAGAGCGGCGCAGAATCTGCGGCCAAAACAAACAACGTCACGGGACGGTGTTTATTCCCCCCCCCCCAAGGGAATAACACACCGCGTAAGCGGCTACAGCGCAAGCAACCCTGACAGCGTCGTCTCCCTGTCTGTCCCGTGCTATGGTAAGGGACTCCCCTAGTCCCACGTTCTCTCCCCTTAAGAGACAACGCCTTCCGCCGTCGCTTGCTCCCTCTTTCCAATTTGTTCAAGGTCCGCGAGGAGAGACGAGGCGCCTATACGGTGTAGTTGAGGGAGAACAGCGTTTCCCCACTTGCTTATAGAAGCGCGCCGACTATCGATCGCGGCCACCAGAGGGAAACAAGCAGCAACCTAAAACTGGCACCCAGCTCCTTGGCTACGACGTGCGAGGGAACGTGGAGAATGTTGTCCCCCGCTTGGGATATAAGAGTGAAACTCCCGGAGCGAAATAAGGAAGCAAAGGAGGACAAATCTCGGTGTCCGAGTCCCCACCCGTTTCTTCACTTCTGGTCGGCTGCCAACGAGAAAAGTTTAAGTAGAAAAGAAAACGAAACAATACAACGTCTTCCCTTCTCATTTCTGCACTGTTTGCGAAGCGGATGAGAGAGGCCCGGGAGTGTCTTCTCAAGTTCTGCGTGGCGGGAAAAGTGCGGGAAAAGAAATCAAAACGAAATATGACGGTAATATTTTGCTCGGGCAGAAGCCGCTGTCCCTGTGGATGTCTCTATGAGTGCGATAAGGAAGATCCTAAGAGGAAAGACAAACCCGGGAATAGGGTGTATGTGCCTGTAAGTGTGTGCACTTCGGCTTCTCGAATACGATCGACTCTTTTCTTTTTTTTCATCGCGAACAGAGATTTATTTTCTTCTGAAAAAGTAGGGATAGAAATAGTAGGGTGAAAGAGACGAAGAGACAGACATTGTTTTGAAAACGGTGCCTCGTAATGAAAGGAAAAATATGTAAATGGAGGATTCCGAGTTGCCCTGGGACGGGAGCCGTAACAAACGAGGGGCACAGCGTTATTAGCCTTCCTGTCTCAAACAGCGCGATTACTTAATGGTAATGGCAAAACAAAGAGATGGGAAAGAGAAGTGAAAAAATACGTCCCTTATTTTTTTAGAGCACGCGTGAGTTTAGGGACTGGGCCTTTCATCAACAAAATGCTTCCTTCTGTGAGAGCAAAAAGGCAGCCAACTAGTCTATTCTTTTCTTCGTCTTGGCCCTTGTACATTGCTCCCAACACATTTCCCTACCATACACGCTTTCCATTTTTGTACACTCAAATAATAAGATAGAGAATATACCTGTATTCTTTCCTATTATTTCATTGCGCATGTAAATGGCTGCAATAATTAGTAATCTCGAATGCGTATTGTTTAAGGTGAAACACGAGAAAGATGACCTTTTTAAACTACAAAAGAAAATTTAGAAATAGTCTGCGCATATTTGTCACAAAGGCCGCATTTCTATTCGCTCTGTTACGGCTATTACGTGCACTTTTAGATTGATCAAAAGTTGTGAGGTGAACCCGAGTGGATTCGCTCCGGGCAGCTGATCCTTTTTATATTATGTAGTGTAAAAGCTCCACCCTTTAGATAAACTCGTGCTACAGAGCTTGTACTTGAAAGCTACTGCTGTGAGTTACGTCGATAATAATAGCGTTACGAGAAAATGGAGCCTGGGAGGTGATTTTTACTAGTGTATTTGCCTTATTCTCTGCGCTTTACTTTTATGATCTAGATGTATAGTTGTACACTTATTGCCGGTGCTGATACCAAATATTCTTAATTTGATGTATATGTTCTTCATCTGACGTAGTTTGCCTTCAGGGCATATCTTTGCGCTAGGGATGCTCTTAAATTTCGGCATGCTGTGATATTTCTTCAGACCATTCTCAAGCAGACTGACAGCAGCAAAATGAACCAGGAGTCGCATTTTTGTTAAATAAACTTGTAATAATAATAATAATAATAATAATAATAATAATAATAATAATAATAATAATAATAATAATAATAATAATAATAATAATAATACAGAATAGCCTGAATGCGCGAATGAGAATTCGTTACAGGAGGGCACTCGGCGCCCATTGTGCCAATGAAGTTATCAGTAGTCTAACGCCACAATTAACCGGAGTGAATTCCCCGTTATCGGTGCAGTTACACCAACGACATCTCCGATGATTCGGTTTCACTTTGATCCCAGCATTGTCAACTGAAACTCAATTCTCTTCCACGTTGTAACGGTCGAAGGTTAGGTTACACGGATAAACATCTGTAAAAGACAGGAAAGGAATTGTCATTGAGTAAAGAGATAAGGGAAAATCCCCAATGACTCTTGAAGTAGAAGATCGATTCACGAGACCCTTTCCCTTCAATATCGTCTATGCACTTCATTCTGCGTTCGACGACGAGTTGTCGACCACAACAATACGATGAAAATCTCTCTCGCATTCGCTGAATCCCTTTTAGGCGGAAGGATGTTAAGCTTAGTACTCAGTCCGTTTCGTGCATAACTCTCTCTCTCTCTCTCTCTCTCTCTCTATGTAGTCCTCTGTCTATCCAATCCAGGGCGCATAATTCGTTCAACGCAGCTTTGGATGCCGGAAATTGCTGAGACAGCTGACGGTGGCTGGAGGATTACGGCGAGGAGGATATAGTCGACTCAGCCCTATCATAGAACTGTTCGAAGCCGCGTCGTCCGAAAGAGAGCATAGAGTTTAAGTCACGACTGCATGATAGCACTAACTTGTGGGGTAATAGGCGCCGCCGGACGCTTAGAAAATGTTCGGCGCAGGCGGCATTAATGGGTCCCGATATCTGCCTTCAGAACCGGATGGCCACATAAGGCGCCGGAAGCTCCTATTTCGCAGATTACGAAACCACTGAGGCTTACACATGCTAATAATTATGTAGCTGCAAAAAACTTTAGGAACAATTATTAGCACCTATAGCTATGAACAGCGCTGGCAGAGGCGTCTAAAACCGTGGGCATGGTTCGAGCACTCACGAGACATGCATAAAATGAACCGATATTTGATTGGATTTCCCAAAACAAACATGCAGTCTGCGAAATATTTCTGATAGGTAAAGAACCTTCTTCAAACAAAACTCAGCACTGCACATAAATTATAAATAATTTTGAGCTACCTTTATTTTCTTGTGCCGCTGCGTTTTCTCTTCTGGTATCCGCACAGTTGGTACTTTTTAGTCATAGAATTTATGGTTTCAGAATTTGCACTAAACATATTTTTTTCGTGGTTTGGTGACGATAAAACAAAGATACGTCCTCTGTAACTATTTATTTTACTTTCTAGCTTTGACATTGCGATAGCGCGTTATTTTTCGTTTTCTTTTCTTGTTTCTTTTTTTTCAATAGGATAGCGATGCACTTTGCCTATAGCAACCACTCCAGTAATATTGTAATATTTGCAACGCGCAAAGGAACGAGGATATTGGTGGATCTGGGTATTGCCAAAAAAGGGGCGGATTCAGAAGCAGAACTGCATGAAAACGGGAACGCGCGCGTATAATATGAAACGTAACGGAAAAACGTTGCAAGTTGAAAGACGGAAAGAAATAACAACGCGCGCAGAGGCAACAACACCAACAAAATGGATGCTGGGTACGAGAGAGAGATAGGCCATTTTCCAATCGCTTCCTACCACCGTCGACCTCACTTGCGCTGTTTCCCCCTGTTTCGACAGGAAACAGCGTCGCGGCGCCGATGAAGAGTTTCGGAAACCGGTACCGCCTCTCTGTAGTATACCTGTTTATTTGAAGCCGTTCTTTACAGATGCGCAATTTCGAGTTCGCGATATGCTCTCAGAATGTTTTCCCTGCTACACACTAAGAATTGTTGTACCTCCCGTTATGTTTCTTTTTGTTGTTGTTGTTGTTGTTGTTGTTGTTGATTTTATTTATCTAGCGTCGCTTCACACATTTTAGTAATTTACATGACAAAATCGTCGTGCGAGAACTACATACAAAGAACGGTACTCGAGAAAGAAAGCGTCTGGCAATATGTTTGCACGCTAGGGGAATAAGAAGGGTACCGGTACATTTAGAGATATGGAACAGGTGCTTGAGCATCGCGGTATATAGAAATGGCATAGTACGAAGAGATAGCTCTCCGTGGGCATTTACTTTAATTTTCTAATTTTCCACGCGCGGACAAGATTTTTAAGAACTATGAGAAGGAAGAAAGGAAGGAAAAAGTGGAGAAGGAAGGCAGGGAGGTTAACCAGTTTAAACTATATATGAGAAAAGCACAGAAAGGTTTGGGGACCTGGCATCTTCAGTTCTCCGAACGAATGAATAAAAAAAAGAGAGCTGGCAAGTGCTTTGCTCGACTCGTTTGTGGAATTCGCTGCTTCTAAGCAATCTGTGCAGATGTTTTTTTTTAATGTAATCTGTAAGGTAATACAATTTGGCGCCCGGAAGTTTGTGTCCTCTGTACTGCTTCTGAAAGGGGCTGCAATGATTTCCGCAAGCGGGCGGCAAGGGTTAGTTCCTTCATGTTGCTCGCTTTATTGCTGAGCGGAACGGCTATACTAAAAGAAGACAATACCCCTATCAAAAAATTTTGAATGCTTTCCCACTTTGGAAGGTTCTGAATTTGATGATTTAAGTTGAAAGCTTCCAAGAAGGCGCCAAGAGTGATTTTTTTTTAATACAGTCCAAGGAACTCAACCGATAAATGATGGACAAAAAGAAATGGAATGAGAATGCTTCTTTTTTGCTTTATAGCAGGCTGTCAGAATGAAATGCTCATCGTTCTGGATTTATTTCGTTCGACTGAAAAATGCTCCGTTCCGGTTCCGCTCCGCAACGAAAAACAAATTATCCGTAACGGTTCATAACGGTCTTGTTTCGCATGCAAACATTTTCGAAGTGCAGTAACAATAACAGCGTACTATTTATAGTTCACAATAAGTGAATTATGAATTATGATATCGTTCTCACTCAGTGCCTTGAGTTAAGGCACAGAGCAGGATCTCAGAAACAGCACGTCATTGAGTGCACTCACCGAAATGTGAGACCGCTCTTCCTATAAAACGAACCTAAACGAACATAAACGAAGGATAAAGCGTATAAACGAAGGATAAAGCGAAGGATAAAGCCTCCTACCCGTAGAACACAAAACAATAAGCTTCTCATTGCGCGAGCCCTGGGTTTTGACACGATGCCGATCTGCTAGTGCAACGCGAAGTAAGCTTAGACTAGTAGAGTGCTCGAACGGCAATCGTTCACAGTATTCCTGCCTGAGATACGCGGTTATGTGGATCTCTTATAGATACGCGCTAATTCTGATGTTGTCTGACGTCGGTTTTTTTCGGATTGCCAACTCTCCCCATGAACCGAAAACCGAACAAACATACTTCAGTTTCACTCCCAAACCGAACAATAAATAAATTTTCAGTTATGTGCTCGTGCCCGTCAAAAATATCGTTTTTTTTTCGTTTTTCGTTTTTCTCTTTGTTCCGTTCAGACACGCTGCTTTGTGGGTACAACCAATTGCACATACGTACAGTGACACACACAATGATATCGTCATCGTAACAATCCTAAGTCTTATTTGATGTTCACTTCAGGGCTAAGGCCTCTCTCCTAATGATATCCTACTTCAATTGGCTCTCTTCCGTTGATTCCATCCTTTTCTAGCAAATCTCTTAATCTGATCATACCACCTTCTCCTCTGGCGTCCTTGATCTGAATTTTACCTTCTTTGGTTCCTTTCTGTTGCTCTAATTAACAACGCGTGAGTTCGTCTACGCATTATACCGCTCATAGCCTCAACTTGAGTATCAGTTACTCCAGTTAGCTGTCTTATCGACTACACTGTCTTCTTTCGTTCGATTGCGCGCTATAGTGTCATTAGGTTGTCCTCAAGCTTCTTCATTATCCTCCACGTTTCAGCCTTATAGCTAGATATTGGCAGATCTCAATGATTGTGCTCCATTCTTTTCCAAGATGTCGTCCAACTGAAGGTCATGCACACGATGTATTTTGTTCATCTAAGGAGAGAGAGAGAGAGAGAGAAAGAGAGGAATACAGGAAGGCAGAGATGTTAACCAGTCAATAGTCTGGTTGGCTACCCTACGCTGGGGGATAGGAGAAGGGGAAGAGAGAGAAGGGAGAGAGAAGGAAGTCATACAATAGTTTGTGAGCTCCGAAACTCACAGAACCACGCAAAGTCAGAACACAGGCAACTGTTTTATTTCCAGAACCAGCAAGTTTAGAACAAGAGACGCAACAAAATCGCCATGTTCTCGGAGCAATTCTCTATGCTGCGAGAGCGCGGCAACAACTTCATGGAAACGGGAAGAAACTACGGGCACTTCGCTCCTGCTCCAAGGTGTTCAGAAAACATCACATCTCAGTTACCCATAAAAAATGGCGCTTGAAGCTAAAATAGCTCTGATAACTGTTTCAACACTAAGCGCTCATAAAGTGTCACGGTGTCCAAGCGGCACGACCAAACTATAAGCAGCCGAGGCGGGTTTGACGACGCGGCAAGTTAGGGTCCACGGTGCATTACGCATCATTGCCAGTCAGGAATATTCCCGCTGGCACGCGGTAGTCCGAAGATACACTGCGATGGACATTGAGTGCCCGAGTCAGGTGGCTCTTCTGGATACGTTCTAATGCGTCTGTTTACGTCAGTTCGGGCAGTCAATAGCACCATGCACAAGAGCCAAGACGCCCAGTTATCGTCACAATGTCCCTGCTGTGCCAGGCCACGGCCACACACTAGTGACGTATTTTATACGACTTGTAATTCCGTAGCTGTAATGTAGGACATGATAGATGCTATATTACTAGATTCTAGATTAGCTATCGCAATGTGCGGATCTCTAACGTGAAACTGACATCGACTAACGCAAGCATTTTCACATTTTCCACCATCGCATTGAGGCCACTTGTGGCGTAATTCAATCCCGAACCCGCTCAACAGGAAGATTTTGCGGGTAAAGAGGAACCTTAGCGGATGAAACCGCGATGGAGTAGTGGCATGAAACCAAGTGAAAGGGGAGAAAGACATCAGCACACTTGTATATGGCCTGATTTGCTCTCACATCGTTTCCACTGTTCCACAATTTTAAATAGACTGTATACATGCCGAGCCACAACAAAAATTCAAACGTCTCCCCACTCGCTAACCTGTCATAACCATTAACGCGATGCATCCTTCGCCTCTTCCCTCCCACTTTGCCTGGAGGGCTGCGTGACCAAGTGAACTTGGCACAGTACAAGCCACAGTGTAATTAAAGGTGCTGACTCGATGGACCGATCCTGATATACGGGATCGCCACAGGTCCTCGCAAGAATTTTAGCTTGGTGTTTACCGTGGGCCAATCCTGGAGGTAGTGCGAGGTCAGTTCATCCATACAGATCACAGCATGAAGCAATAAAGGTAAACAATAAGTGTTTCGAGCAGCATATCACAACCACTATACTAGCAGGTCTACCGGGAAGCTATTACTTCACCTTGATAGTCATCCTCTCATGGATTCGGCCCAATTGTTCAAGCGAAACTTTTTTTGCGTATCTTCTGAGCTTTGGCAAGAACATAAAACTGGTATTTCTTATGCAAAAACTAAAGAACACGTCATTACAGATCAAACTCCTTGATTACAACATATTTATTTTACCTTGTCTAGAGTACGCATGCGTGGCCTGAGATACTTGTTTAAAAAAAAAGCATGCTTATAAAATAGAAATGGTTCAAAGGAGGGCAGCAAGATTTCTCTATAACACCTATCAAAATCTTGACCCGTCTCATCACTCATGACTAGTAACGACATCTGGCTTTTGGAACAGCGCAGAGCTATCGTCAGGCTCAACTTACTTTTCTTGCACCACAATCGGCAGTTTAATATCGATTCTGTTGTATACCTTATCTTATTGCCATTTTTCTCGCGGCAGGCCAGACATAGTCACAATCGTGACCTCATGCCATATTTAGAACGTACTAACCTGTTCAAACACTCATTTTTTTCCGCGAACCATCATCGAACGGAACGCACTGCGTTAAAATATATGTTGCCGAATGTGTCCTTCCTGACTTTGAGAAAGACGTGTCATTTTGTGCAAACTTCATTGTTCGTAATGCCATACTCTTGCCTATATTTTGACAACTCATGAACTAACTTTAATTTTCTCTTTCTTTGTGCGCATAAAAGTGATTTTACCGAGTTGTGCAGTTTTCTGTCTCTAACATATTTTTAACCATGTTCATTACTGTAGGCTTGTTTTTAGCCGCAATGCTTGCAATATTTTGGTATGTCCCCTGTACAGTTTCCATCACTATGTTCATTTTCTTGCCCCTCCTGCTTCGTCTTCGGACTGCAGTATGTACTAAATAATAAAAATATAACTGATGTACGAAGGGTACACGTGACCAAATAAAAGTATCAGCGTACGGGCTATACCCTGGCGTGCTTAGTGTAAATGTGGTGGAAGTAAGCGCGACTTCCGGTTCTGTGTAACAAGCAAAATGAGCGCCTTCATAATACTTCAACAAATATTGTCTGCGCACAAGTATCTCTAAAACGCAGCGACAAGTTAATGGTACAACAGCTTTTATTAGGCGGATCGTTTGATTTACATTATATTCTTTGATTTAGCGGTTCGGTATGGGTGTCTCTGGGTGTGTGCCTATTCATGGCCATTTTTCGAGAATGGGTACGCGCCACTCAATCACAACAGATAAAGAATTTTCATAAGTTGCTTGATACGAGAACTTATCTGTGCACATGCCTGTCATCACCATTCCTCCCTCGTCAACCCCTATACGTCCCTTCATCTTTGTTGCACCACAGCGTAGGCATGTTACAGTGCGTAATAGTCTAATTTGGAGTTCGCATGCCCACATAGCTTAACGTAAAAATTGTAAGAGAATAGAGTTGTGACTTTGCGGTAGGTGAACATAAACACTTTATGACATTGTATATACATAGAATGAAAGTAAACGAAATCGTAGGGATCACATTTAGTTGTAGAAATTGATGTAAACCGTTTCACCAAAGCTTCGCTTCAGGTACAGTTCGCAACATGTGCATTTCATCTGCATTTTTCTTTCCTTTCTTAGCCTTCACTTTTTGCGATTTCAGTTCCGTTACACAGCGGCCTAAAATTAAGATAGTGCTACAGAAACGAGCTCCTCCTTTCTTCGGCACATCCTGGACAATGAAGAAATCAAGAGAGTATATTGTGATATGTAAGCTCGAGCCTAACATAACGTGAACAGCAGCCGCGCAGGCTGTCAAACCATGCACCGGCACGCCGATGCTATG
Source organism: Dermacentor variabilis (assembly GCF_050947875.1). Lineage (NCBI taxonomy): Eukaryota > Metazoa > Arthropoda > Arachnida > Ixodida > Ixodidae > Dermacentor > Dermacentor variabilis. The sequence continues at coordinate 115,298,948 of NC_134571.1, read as the reverse complement.
GTCGATTCAGTACGGCATCAATGTAGGAGCATCAGCTAAGTCTTGCCGAGTCCTTCGGTCAAAATGGGATGCCATCCATGGCAGAGCACGATATAAAAAAAGAAACGGCGTACAAAACCTCACTTCAGAGAACGTTGGTAATCCTGCGGCACTTTTACAGGTTTTGTCTTAACGTCAAAGCCTCTTGAGCAAGCCTGTCAGCAGCTTCGTTACTACAAGTACCCACGAGCGACGGAAGCCAATAAACTGCCTCGACATTGTCACTTTTTTAGATCCAGCGAAGCCGACAGGCAGTTCCCGTCAATGGGAGAACGCTGTCGAAACCTTTCCGGATCAGATTAGCAGTCTCAAAGCGGAAAAAGATAGAAGCAAATCGCAGTTTCGCCCGAAAGGCGAAGCATCGATTGCGATAGGAAATTAGTAGACAGGTGTAGAAAGTAAGGATAGTAGCTTTACGGTGGTATAAAGTTGTAAACATTCGCTTACTTACTAGATTAACAAGAACGGTGTCCCGCGCTCACAGGTAAACATGAACACATCGCGTTTCATGACCACGGACATTCGCTGTCAAAACACTTCCGTGTGACAATGCGGTAGCAGCAGCGAGCGAATTGACGTTCCGTGTTGTCTCTCCCTTCAACGCGAGGTAAACGTCGAAAGCAGAGCGCGTACGAAGATACCGGCACTCGGCGTGTGCGCTTTGTCCACAGCGAAGATCGCTTTCATGACACGGCGGCCGCGCGGCCGCGCCGGAAGCGGCAGCCGCAGGAGCAGGACGCCCACCATCTCTTTCACCAACCCCCCGTGCCTCGCGCGGGACAGAAGACGGCGCGCTTCCGCACCGTCTTCCTTCCTCGTGCGCGCGAGATTGAACCTCGATTGTGGGCTCACCTTCGCAAGCTTTCACTCGTACATACAGCGTACAGCACGCGGCGACGATGTTATGGTGTTTAAACTCTACACAGAATATCACGGTGACGGCACAAATTTGTTTGGAGTGGTCGTAAGGAGCTGAAACACGAGTTTCATTAACTGTCCGCTCAAACCGACACCGAAGGCTTTATTCAGGCATAGAATAGAGGCTAATGCAATGCAGCTGCCGCGGATGCGTGAAGGCCAGTTTTCCGGCTCTTTTTGGATGCGAAAGCATCAAATGGCCCATTGAGGGGAAAAGCCAGCCTCTGCAGTAGCCCGCTGCTGCTCCTTCCCTCTTTCTTCCACCACTCTTTTCTATCCCTTCCCCCCTGTGCAGCACGGTTGAGGTGTCCTCATCTGAGAGACAGTTACTGCGCTGCACTTTACCCCAATTCTTCCTTCCTCAAATAAGAATCTCTATCTCTCTGCAGTAGCGAAACGCCACCGAAATCGCCCCCGCGTCGCCTCACGTGCGCGTCTCGAAGGAGCAGAGTGGGCGAAAGCGAACACGTGCTGCCGCGCTGGCTCGCAGGGTGTTACGCGAGGGAAGAGGGCATCGCCGCGACGCCACGTCAACCTCGCTCTCGAAAGCCTCTGTTATCCGAGCGTTCCTCGTCCGCGCAATTTCACGAAGCGTTCTACCTTTGCCTCGGTAATCGCTATAACGAAATTAACGTACAAAAAGCAATAAATGCGACAGGAAATACGTTGGTGGTAGTGAGTTTCGAGCGTACGACCGAACGCTTGAAAGCCAGTGTCGTATACCCACTGGGCCAAACCAGCGCCTTCTAGATATCACGACCAGTAAGCCATGCTTAAGGAAATCATGTTACCTGGACCAATATTTCCATTTCCAAGACCGGCGCGACGAAAGCGGTAACGGCAAAATAACCGCGGATTAGTCGGGAGCGTCTCCATTCGATTCTGTGACAGTCGGGCAATGTAGCATGACGTCGCTAATCGAAGTGCACCGGCCTTATGCTGTCTAGGAAGCGTTGGCCAAGAGTCCAAACGCGCTCACTTGAACGCGAGGAGTTCAAAACTCGAAGGGCCGCTCAGCGGCGTTCAATTGGATATTAATGCCTTTCGGTGACCACGATGATTTTCCTATCCCCACGCACGGCCGGCGCCGCCGCTGCCGCATATGAGCGGAGCCGGCATCTGTTAGTGGTGCGAGGAACACAGCGACTGGCGTGGCGTGCGTCCTCCAATGTGATTGATTGGCCAAATCGGTTAGAGAATGGCCAGGCAGATACACCCACGGTCAAGAAACCGGGCGATGTTCGCGAAGGAATGCTTCGTTTTTAAAATGGTTCAAGGAGGTGTTGACTTTAGACAGTTACGGATGCGTCAAAGCGTGGCTAGAATTTCTCATAATCACACCACCGCCTAATAAGTTAACGTGACTCTTTGTGCTATCCGAGAGAAGGAACCTTCCATAACTGGTCTAACGGCAAACATGCCGAGCTATTAACTATGTTATTCTCAGATAGGTTGCTTGGTCAAAAAAAATTAGTGTTGAACTGTGTTTAAAGCCAACAGTCCTGTCTATCTGTTGCGTGTTTGGTTCGAAGAGACAAATGAAACGTGCGGCGGCAGCGTAGTACGCGGTTAGTGATGTGAAGAACCGGTCATGCAACATTTTAAATTATGGGTGAGTTTCACTCCTGTGGCAGGCTTTGGGTGCCTGAGCGGCCATGAAAGTGGGATCACCCTAGAATAATGTCGAAATAAAAGATGCGCAGTGGATTCTAGGCAAAATTCGTAGAGCCTGAGTGAAAATTCAAAGATGAAGTTGGAAGCGAACACCTTCAATTCTGTATTGCTTGGCACGTGTGGTATGGGTACAAAAAGAAAGGACGAGAGAAACATGCCTCACGATAACTCGTTAGAAGAACATAATTATGCATTTGTTGATTGTTGTTATAAATTCTCGTATTTGCTATTTTCTGAAAGTTTCACACAAAAATTTATGGCCTCCGTTCTGGCACGGCGTCATAAATTTCCCATTATATTTGATATCTTACTGTGATTGTGTTAAATGCGGTTATTTTATTTTGTGTGTGGTATTTATTTATTTTGGCAATTACGCTTTCAGTGGCCGGCAACAACTATAATTTTTTATGCTATAGCTGAGTATTTTGCGAAGAAATGTTACACATAACTATCCGCTCCAGAAGCTCTGTTGCCCACCTTCCTGCATTTGCAAAAGCATTCCACAGCGAAGCCTGGAAGAATAAACCCCACTGGTACATCTTTCACGAAACCATGCCTTGTCACTTGAGTTGATGTCGTATGCAACTGGCATCTCATTTTTTGTCTAAGGGCATGAAAAAAACACAGTATGCTGAAGGTTTTCCACCAATCTTGTGACGGTCATTAACAAGAGAAGTGGGAGTTGAGAAAGGCGCGCACTACACTTGAAGGCTTGTAGTCTGATTTCTGATATATTTCTGATTTAAAAGACCTTCATTATACTCTGCCAAACTATTTTGTTACTACATAAAACTCAGGTTGCTTAGAGGAAAAACTGCATATCAACGTTCAGTTTGTTATCCCACAGGTTTGTGTCATTAGGGAGGAATTTTTAAACAAAAGCCGGCAGATCCCACGCTCTGGGGCAATCGATGCTATTATACGAAGCAGTGTGCGGGGAGCCTACCAAGTTAACGAAACGACCTTGCAAGCATCAAGATGTAGCCGGCTGTTTCATTACCTACATGGCACGCATGTCATGACATTCATGGTGTGACCGATCATTTATGCTCGTCCTGCACTCTTGTCATACTATGCCAATTTTGGTACACACCACGTTAACGAAACGACCATGAGAGCACCAATGCGTAGGCAGATAGATAGATAGATAGATAGATAGATAGATAGATAGATAGATAGATAGATAGATAGATAGATAGATAGATATATATATATATATAGATAGATAGATAGATAGATAGATAGATAGATAGATAGATAGATAGATAGATAGATAGATAGATAGATAGATAGATAGATAGAGAGATAGATAGATAGATAGATAGATAGATGCTTTCAAAGTGGAAAATGTTCGCCAAGAAATCCGTCGCATTTAAAATTGGATGGGGGAATGTATTGCGGTGCTTAGAATTGAAGAAGGTCGTTCATTGTCACTTGCCCGTTTCGCTCATTGCAGGCGCTACGTTACGCCGAGGCACCCGTGGGTGAACGCCGGTGGCGCAAGCCGCAGCCCAGCAACGCTCAGTCATGCGTGGCCGGTCGCCGGGCCGAGCACTTCGGATCGCCGTGCCTGCAGGCCAACCCGGTCACCAAGAAGTTCGAAGGGTCCGAGGACTGCCTCTTCCTCAACGTCTGGACGCCACGCATAGACGTCACCGTGAGTGTGCAGATACAATAGGGGACCTTATAGCTCCTTCTACCGCTGTCGTCGCTCGAGAGCTTTTAAGGGGCCCAGATGCTTAGACCGTGGCTTCGTCCATGATTAGCGAGAACAACAGAAGTGCTGCTTATACGCGTCGAACTGCAAATGACGTAAACGAATTGGTCACTCTCGTTTCCGCATTGCGAGGCAGCCCTTAATTGGCACTTTCCCTTTCATCCCCGCCTCGAGAAGAGCGCTCTAGCGTAAATCTTTAGCGGCTCCAGCGCCGCCTAAACGAAATCCGCGCCGTTCAGCCAGTCACTGTCGCTGATATCGCACTGTCACCGTGGAGTGCGATGAATAATTCACGAAAAGTTGCACGTTAAACCATTTTGTATTTTGTGTGTAAACTGTTAATGGTTAATCTTGAACTAGAGAGCGAGCAGGCGAGTTTCTGAGTACACACGTTTATCTGTGAATGCGTATGCCTGTGTGCCATACGCTTGTATAGAAGCATAAACGGGGACACACGACCTTCGAGCCTCTCTCACTTCTGTTACAGTTGTTTTTGCATCTTCTCCTCTCTGCCGTTTTGAATTGTTATTTATGTGTCATGTACCGCTGAACAGCTGGAGCAATGTATGCAGATTAGGAGTTCATAATCAGAATAATTGGCGTTTGTGCATAAGCGCTCTAAATTGGTGACGGCTGCCTATTGTAGGCAAGCGCAGGGTCTGAATATCAATTTCTTTGCATCTAGCTATTGTGGGAGATCTTAAATGCACAGCAATTTTAAACGATCATCCTTGCTGAGAGAACTACGCATTTCATACGTTTATGGACTGAAATAGGTCAATTAGACCAAGCAAACACTTGGAGGAACTAGTGGTATACACGCCTATATAGATTGCAGTTAACGCGACTTCTAGCAGCAGTGCAATGTACTGCGTACGTATTCGTTTGCGGAGTTTCGAGGAAGTGCGGGGCTGGTGAAGCTGCCGTCACAATACCTTTTTTTCCCACTACCTCCACTTCTTATTTATACGTAAATGCACTTTTCTGATGAAAATGCAAGCAAAACATGCTATAATACCAGACGTAGTGGGTTTGGCGATGCGATGCTAAAAACTCGAGGTTGTGGGGTCCAGTTCCTGGCGTTGGCGGCCTCATTTAGAATGTGTCGAAATACATAAACTAACGTATTCCGTGAATTGGGTGCACGTTAAAAAACTCAAGGTGGTACAAATTAATCTGGAGCCCCTTCTTACGACATGCGTCAGTATCAGATCCTGTTTCTTTTTTTTTTTTGCACGTAACACCTTCATATTTTTTTAGAATGTTCTACAAATGAATGATACGCTGAAGGCTTAATATGTACACGCGTACATTCCTTTTTTTCTGTGACCGTATTTCTATTTTGCCGTCCCACTATTCTTATATGGTTATCGCTCGTCGCAACATGCGGGTACATATATCCGAATCTTCGCGATAGTTCTCGCTGATTTTATAGAGAGAGAAAATTGTCTAATCAGATTACACGGGTGACGCGAAACAAATAGCATTGTGCATTCGGGAACGTTTGCGAGCACTAGAGATTACTATAGAATGTACTGTGAGTCATGCATAAATAGCCGACGCACTTGACTTATCCATCAGATTTAGATGACAGACGACTGTCATTATCATCATCGTCATCAGCCTGGTTACGCCCACTGCAGGGCAAAGGCCTCTCCCATACTTCTCCAACAACCCCGGTCACGTACAATTGTGGCCATGTAGTACGATTGCACTCACCGTTGTTGTTTTGCTATGAGTGTTGTTTGTTTTTCTTAGCACAAGTTCATCCAAAAGAGGGTTGGAATGGGGACTTGAAGTTTCGACGCTGAATAGTTAGTTATTCACCGTCCCTAGAAAGTAAAATCTCGTGAAGGTGTTTCTACCTTCATGGTCCGGTCACCCCCGCCAAGCCGTGAGCCCAGTGCAAAGCGTGAATGTAACGCCAACGCCACCTCAGCAACCACTGTTCCGCCAACGCCAGCGGCTACAGGGGTTGTCCCCCCCTCCCCCCCTTCGCAGTACGGACCTCTATCCAGCACTCCCACCCAACGTCACGTTGGTTATATTCACGTTGTGTTAATATTTTGTTGAGCAACGCCTAATTGCTTATTGTGTGCCCCAGAAATATTCTCCTAGCATAAAAAAGCACTGAACACCGACACAAGTTCTCATTATGGGCACCATAGCAAGGAGGTCAATATTGGCGTGTGCTATCGCTGCAGATTGATTCCTCCATCATGTTCAGGGAAAGTGTGCACAAAGTAGTCACCTCCAAGCGTCGCCAAAGAGACCGGCATTGCTAGTAAACTTGGTAACATCACTTTTCTAAAGATTCCAAATTTTACATTTCCACTTGTCTACATCTAATAAGCTACAACATAATAGCGATGACTTCTCAAATAGGGAAGGAAACCAGGCCATAGGATGAGAGAAAAGAAGAAAACTAAACTCCAAAAGTAAACGTCTGCACTGAAGTGCGCAATACAGGCTGAAGGATCGTCTGCAGTTCCAACATGCATCGCTTCCACCTCCTTGCAATCAAAGAAATTCGCACGGAGACATACGTTCAAGGGAAGGCGTCTTTGTCGATCGCGGCTACTTTCTTCCTTCAACCTTATCACCGGAGCAGGCAAGGTCGTCTCGACATCGAGACGCGCATTACACAGATCGATGTTGAAAATGGTCTGGTAAGGAGGGCGCCTTGCACAACGCTATTGTCAAGACATCTGCCCCGAGAGCGGTTGGGTTTCGGCGCGCCATTGGTCGGGCGCCTCGTGGGAGACCAGCCTACAATCGGCGTAGCGGTCCCGGGAGGTCGTCTGCAAATGCCCGCTTTATCTCCGTCGGCGACGGAGCACATTAAGGAATGGTGGCCGTACGAGTCATTTGCCGCGGCTTTGCAGGCACGATTTGCTCTCGCTGCTCTTTTCTTTTTCTTGACATATTGAAACGACAATAGCAGACAATTTCATTTTATTTTTTTTACGCGCAATGATTACTTTTATGCGCGAAGGTGTGTACAACCATTTTGTTTTTCTTAAATCGTGACGTATCGTACCGCAGTTCTGGCGCATCAATTACGTAGAGTGCTATCCATTTCGTTACGACCATTTCCTTTCAATTTTAGGTAAATATCGAAATGTTATCGCTGTAGGTTTTCGCTTCGGGCAGATAAAAGAAATAACTAGGCAATTTGGAATGTGCTGGATGGGGAGAAACAGCGCGATCAAGAAGACGAAACCACACACATTTCGTGTGGATCTTTCTCTTTGTGGCTAGTCGTGTGTCGCTGCGTTTGTTCAGAGGGAAGGGGCGGGGGCTCCTTTGATGATTGGCAACAAAGCGGATATCTGCAAAGCGTCGCTTGCCAGGTTCACTCCCACGGTTACTCAAATTTCTACTTATGCTAACATATTACAAAGAGTATTTTGATTCTAAAGAAACAAGATCATTAGAAACTATGTATACGGCTCGCTGTCTCACGACGTAGCGTACATGCCTGCGATACAATTGCGCCAGAATAATATTTCGCATAAGACTTCCTGTAGAAATTGTGCAACATGCTTATGATGAGTGAAAAGGGTGGAAAGGAGCGTAAGAGCAAGAGGACATGAAAGAAGACAGAAGACAAGGTTGACGTAGTTGGTATAGGCAATGACATGTACTGAAATTTGGGGGTGGGGGGGGATGGAGCTGGGGCACTGTTAAAGATTGTGCAATGTTGCACATTTGATTGAAGTTTTATTCATTCCACTAAAAGACTTTAAATTTTTTCCCGCATCCTTTATTTCTTTTATTCAAGCCCTGTTTCTTCATTCGTTTTTTTTTCTCTTCTTCCTTTTGTTAGGACACGTAAATCGATGTTGTCTTCTTTCTCGTCGACTAAGGTTGACCAGTCTTTCTTCTTTTACACCTCGAGACCAAGTGGGCAGATCTCGCAGATACTATCGGCTATGATGTGATATGGTTAGTTTGTGATTATATTGGCGCTTATTACGCCCTTACACTTACTTTGTCTATTCTGTTACTCGTTATCCATTCTTGTTTCCTCGATAAATACATTTTACTGTCCTTTGCTACTCGTTACGATGCTACGGAGGCGCGAAATGGCCGTCTTTTAACCAGAAGGCCAGATAGATACCAAGATTTGATGTACGTGAAACCCGTGTGAAGACGTCAGAGAATACTGTGTCTTCAAGAGATGAGAATTAGCAAGTGTAAAGTTTGGGAAACAGCTAAATTATGGTGAGTCTCTAAATGCGGGGCCTCTCATCACGTGCATTATCGTGACTTCTCGACAGAGAGCAAAAATTATTGACGCCTTGTAGCAGTAACGCTCAGTATGATGAATTCGTTCATGCAAACACGCTAATAATAATAATAATAATAACAATCTAGATAGACTATTCTTCACGTTTCTTCAGCCTACGCTCACGTGTGGCAGCCACCAATTTCTCTGAATCGGGGCGAGCCAATGCAGCGTGACGTCATCGCGTATGCACATCCCACGTGGCGAAACGAAAGCTGCTTGTAAATGTGACTATTACCGTAAGTTATGTATGCCACTCGGACGCTAACGAGAAATATTGTTGGGATTTAGAGGGTTTCTGACATTCACATAACGCAAAATGTGACAAGACGGAAATGGTGCGCCAGTAGCTGGCTCTTTCAAGGTGAAGAATGGCGTGCCAGTAGCCTACTCTGTTAAAATGTCGTTTCTTCATATTTTTAAGGCGAAAACCTTAAGTGGCTCGCTGCAATGGCTCCTACCTAAACAACGCGGCGCCTAGTTAAGTAGTAAAAGAAAAAATACCACTATTAGCAATGGCTCATACCCTTGCAAGCAAGCAAAGATAAAATGGCTCATACCCCCGTAAGCAAGCAAAAAATGCAATGGCTCATACCCCTTTAAAGCAGAGGCTACAAGCGCACAGCAAAAATAAGTCAACAGTGCGCACATTCACTGAAATCACTCATACAACACACAGAACAGCAGGCGTTTCAATAGAGAACAAGCTCGAAAGACGCATCGTAACCATCAATACAGCATTGCATACCCCCCTCGGAAGTGCGCTATACGGCCGAGAATGCTGGCCAAAGCAGTAACGCAGTGCGAAGCGGCAAGTACAAAGCGTTAGATCACGAGTGGTGCTTTCCCCAGCTGAGAGGCTGCAGAGAAATCTCGTTGGCGCGAGTCTTACCCCGCTGTACGAGCGCGCGAAGCCGCAGCAAAGTATCGAAAACGAGCCGAAGAAGACGAACTGCAAAAGCAGAAACGCGACGACGTGAGAGGGCAACGCTTGGAGTAGGCTGAAGCTTGGAGACAACGGCTTTCCATACGTGTACTTTACACTGCTGCTTGTTATGTCTTCCGGGAAATCTGACCCCTCCGATCGTATAACTTAATACATTACCAAGTGTGCCGCTCAGGCTTTCGCCTTCACGTGTTACATGATTGTAACATTGGTGGCGAACTTTTTCTAACCCTGTTGCGCACTGACTTCACAGAGCGAAGACTTCCTTACCCAACTGATACACCAAACTTGTAAGGAGCCAGTATTCGCAAGTCGGTCAAAATACAAAGCGTACCAATGGATCGAAAATTGTATTTTATTCACAGCCCCTCCATCTGAAAGGGAGAGTTAGAGCTGAAACGACGAAGTGAAAATGAAGCTCAACGCGCTGAAACTTATATTTATATTTTCTCCCATCGTCTCCCTTGAGTAGCACTTATTTTATTACGCGATATCTGTATAATTGGCGAACACGTATTCATATAGAAAGGCAGAAGCGCCGTGATAAACGTTTGTTTAGGTTTATTCGAAATGGTCACTTCCCCTTCCGCCTGCGATTACTATCACTTCCGCAGCCGGTTAAAATGATTCCATGCTTCAAGTAAATTTTTTGGTGAACGTTGTAGTCATGGCTTCGCTTACAAATTCGAAATGTTTGAAAAGGTTTCGCTCGAAGGCGGTATTCGCATTTTCCTACAGAAACAAATTGTCGCCGGAAGTTCGTTATTTATGGTGATTGGTGGGGGACCAGCGCGACTAGGGGCCTATCAAGCAATTGGCTATTAGCTGTTTCCCATAAGTGCCTTGTAGTTTTTTGTAAGGGTAGGAAGCACAAAAAAACACAGCTGCAGGCATCAGACACGATGACGTCCGCAGCCCTGCAAAATGCTGCATTTTAAGTATAGAGAATATATTGACACGTTTCATTGTTTATGGGGTGACCGCGTTTCACCTTCTAACAAATTTTACCGCTCAACGCAGGACGCGCCAGCATGTATCGGAAGTTTCTCGAACGTTATCGAAGATTTTGTTCGTTGTCTGTTGTCACCAAACCTTGTGTAACCCGACTGCATGCCCGCGTGACGCGAGTTGTGCAGCACTTTCTGGAAGACACGCGGGCACCAGCGATTACTCTGGAACCTCCGATGACTCATGGATAAAAGCCACGGAGAAGGAATACTCCGTGACAAAAGCCGACGCGCTTGACCAATGACCAAAGCCACCTAGAAAAAAACTTTTTTTCTAGGTGGCTTTGGCTTGACCCCCTCATCAGATTTCTACAAACGCCGACTGTGTTCGCCGCAGTCGTTGTGCTTTGAGTGTAGCCTGTCTTTGTGGGCAGAGGTTCCCCCAATAAACGTTATTTTTGTCATTCGCAGTATTGCTTTTGTGTTCGTTACCGTCGCTACTATGTGACAATATCTTACCACTAGGTTGCAACATATTGTGTCGAGCGTGATGAGAACGTGTGTGCGTATAACGTGAAAATGCGACAAAAAATGGTTTGCACTCTTCCCCTTTGCTGACCACATTTCTAGAAACCTTCCCAGTTTTTTCTACCTATTAAATGACATTAAGTAATATTGTATAATTTAAATGTTCTGAAAACATGGCGTCTACTGTACACATCAGACGGCTAACATACGAACAGAAAGTAATAAGCTATATACAGACTGAATTGCTTTAAATCCGCGATATCTGAAATATTTGGGTGCGCTGTCCTCCTTAAGTCTAGAAGCAAATATAAAAAACAGGGCGACTACTGTACACAACAGACGGGGAACACACGAGCAGAAAGTAATAAGCCACCGACCGAATTTCCTTCAATCCGTGAGTTCTGAAATATTTGGTTGCGCTGTCCTCCTTAAGTCTAGAAGGAAATATAAAAACCAAGCGTCTACTCTACACATAAGACGGATAACACATGAGCAGAAAGTTATAAGCTATACAGACTGAATTGCCTTAAATCCGTGATATCTGAAATATTTGACTGCGCTGTCCTGCTTAAGACTAGAAGCAAATATAAAACCTCATGTACGACCGGCTATCTCCCAATAGAGAGCATTCGGGATGTCGCCCTCGGGCAAGTCAGCAAATAGTCGACATAAGGCACTAGCCGGACCTCGTTTGCGTCATTTTATCCTGATATGAGGGGAAAAAAGGAAGAGACGTATAAGATGCTTATACGTTCTTGAGTCGACCACCTCCGAGGCACAGTATAACAAACCATAAACGAAACTTTGCAAGCAAGAACACTCGCTCGCAAGGAAGGAACGAACATGGAAGGCGCCGAAAACAACTCCTGGAGGAGTGTCGTTAAAGGTTGGGCTGCCGCCACTGGGAAGATCGATGAGCCCGCGCGGCCTTCGCGAACGGCCCGAAGGGTTTTCCTCGGGGGGTCAGCGACAGCGGAGGTGGCGCTGAGGGAAAGAGGTGGCGGTGGATTTAAGGAGAGTCCCGTTTGCGTGGGGGACAAGGGAGCCAGTGGTCGATTTAAAGGAAGGACCCGAGGAACAATAAAAGAAAAAAGAAAACGCGCCCTTCGTCCTGCGTGACGGTGAGCTCCTTTTCGGCATGTAGCTGCACCGCGGAACCTTCCCTCTACACTGTTTCGTTTTTTTTTCTTTTTTCATGCACATTCGTTACAGAAGCATCTCTTTTTTTTTGCTACATGGCTGAATTTTCTCAGGGATTCGTGTGTTCAGTTCCTTCACGGGTGGCCGCCTCCGTTCGGCACTGCTGAACCGGAAATGGAGCGTCGATCCATTAGAGTTCGAGCGTAATTGGAATTCGGAAGCACTTGCCCGCCGTCCCATGTGCAATGAATGAGGCCGGTTGGTATACGTCGATCCCCTTTCCCTTGCGACCCGAAAGTCCTCTTCCGAGCGAATCCAGTTTCTCATCTATCGATATTGACATTTCGAAGTGTTAAGTTCGATGACCGAAGGAGACCTACGGGACAGACATATTTACCTGTGCTACGTGAACGGCTAGAAAAACTTCTCTGTTGACAGTTACATCGATAAATAATGACGCAACGTTTTGTGTGCGCAGTCATAAACATTGCAATCCTGCCGCAAATGTTAAGATACACTGTACTGGAAAACCTAGTGCAACTACAAGTGAACGCATTGCTGAAAATGGTTTCCCTAAGTTGCGCGGCCTAATAATAGTCCTAAGCTCAGTGCTGGTATTATTCGGCTTCATCTACGAATTCTAGAACACGTGCATATAATTCGACTGGAAAGCTGGATAGTGGCGTTCAAGCGAATACAAATCTTGAGCATCGTTTTTGTACAACTTGACTTGGACTTACGAATGATTTCGTAGATTAGGCTTTCGAGCAAAACGGGTGTAAAGGTTAAGCAGTGAAGCTGCTTAGCGCAGTCATGGACATAGGGTCGTGCAGACTGTGTGACCATTGCCTGGCTGTTTTTTTTTTGTTTAGTGCAGTTTTCCCTACGAAGTAAGTCGGGTGCTGTACATCACAGCGATGTCGAATATATAAACTCTCGAAGCGCAATCGTGCTGTCGGTGGCGCCGCCGTGCGGTCACGATATCGATAGCACACGTACGGCACACGCATGCGCGTGAGAGGCAAAAAACTGGAGGACGCTTAAGCTTCGCTTTCAAGAGTGGAACCAAAGCCGGTGGAACGCGATAGCGGTATTGCACCCTGTTCGCACCGCCCACTCACTCGCTCGGCATGCTCTTGAGACACACAAAGACAAGCGGTGAGCGCCGAGCAACGGAGTTTTCGGCGCGGCAACGAAACGTGCGCCTGAGTAAGCGGAACGAACCAAATATCTCGGTGTCTCGGAGGGACAAACAATCTGCGCGAGCCAAACGACGTGATCGGCGCGGACAGCCGGGCCGCGACGCGCCATGAAGGTGGACACGATCATTAGCCGCGTTTACATGAACGCGACAACTGGCGCATCGCATCGCATCAACTTTCTAGCGCATCGCATCCATATAAACGGGCCTAATGCGCTAGGAAATCGCGTCACATTAATACGCCAGACAGAGCTCGATTGAGACGAGTAAGTAGACTTTCGCAATGCATGTAAACGCGATCGCATCGCATTAGGAATTCTGGGAAATTGAATGTGCTGCTGTATCTGCTGCGTTCGCCGAGCTGCAGCGTGGCGTGGCGCCGAACGCGTCTGAAAACGCTGCTTTACATTCTACGTCAGACGCTCGCCGAGCTGCGGCGCGGCGCCGGAAGCGTCTGATGCACTGCTCTGCCTTTCGATGTGCGACACCGCGCGCGCCACCATCGTACCAGGGGTGATGCGCTACATGTAAACGCTGGCGCATCGCATTACTCGTGATGCCCTACTGGCGCATTCTTTCGCATTCATGTAAACGCGGCTATGGGGCTGACGCCTCGATAGGAGCGTCCTCTATCTCGCTTGGGAAAACCACGCAGACGCATGACTCCTCGCCAGCAGCACGGCACAGATCGCAGGGGACGCTTTCCCACCAGACGCGCTACGGCGCAGCGATCACGCCAGAGGGGTCCCGCATAGGACGTTGCACCTAGTAATCGCGCTGTGAGCGGAAAGAGGAGCTCCGTCGCCTAAACACGAGGGTGCGAGTGACGCACGCTGGAAGTTGGAAGGGGAGAGAGCGAGAAAACTTATTAAACGCAAGTGTATTGGGGCATCCTCGCACGGGTCCCGCATGACCCCAATGCGCTAAAACGAGACGAAGGGGAGAAGCGGGTGAGTGGCGCGCCACCTGTCCGGGCAGCGCTGTACATTGCGAGGAGGGGGTCTTCTGTGTTTGCCGCAAGATGGCTCTGCGTGTGCGCAGAGCGCAGAAGAAATGTAGCGGAAACATACTTCGCTACTCGTGTAACTGCGACTTATGTAATTTACATGCTCATAATTACCGATATACACCGCTCTATAACTTTCTACGGCACGTTTCTAAGGCAAAACCGCATTCACTAGAGGCGCTTTTGTTGCGCTTTGAACCATCGAATGGATGGCTGAGTGGTAGCGTCTCACGCTAGGGAGACCCTGGTTCGACTCCCACCCAGCCCATCTTGCAAGTTGTTTTATTTATGAATTGCTTTCCGGGATTTTTCCCTCATGGCCAACGCCACCGACGCCGACGACACCAGCTTTTCTGCGACACGAGCTACTTAACGCTGACGCGTTAAAATCATGGAACTTCGCCGCGGAACTACGGGAGGCCTTCGTCCGCTCGGCAACGTTGACGCGTAGCGGCGTTAAGCTGGAACCGCATGGCGCGTTTTCCGCGAGCGAAAAACGCGAGGCGCGGCGAACGCCCGCGTTGCCGTCGACGCGCGAGCACCCGCACGAAAAAAGGGAGCGGCGCTTTCGCAACGCGTTTTGCGGGTTGCCAGACAACATAACTCGCAACGACTTGAATTGTCTCTGTTACCGCATATATACTATGCCCTTAAACTTACAAAACACTACAATAAAAATAATCTTAGTGTAATCAGACAGCGGTATTTTTGTCCGAAGTGTGTTTATCAAGCTTAATTTCAAGCAGCAAGATTGTGTGCGAAACTGCGACTATGTGCCTTCCGCATGCTGAGATGCCGCTGCTTGTTTACAACTTCAAATAGAAAATAGAGTGTCGGCCGCTTACTACTGAGCAGAAGAGGCGACTGCTACTATTAAGGGGGATGCTGAGGACATCTGCTACGCCATCTACGCTGAGGGTATCTGCTATAGCTCGCCAAGCCTGGTCACGTTTGATGTTCTTGTAATTGCGGTCGCGTATGTCCCACAGGACGCGACGCTTCTCCCCTTCAGTTATTAGGGCCTCGTTTAAGGTTGCTTTGTCTATTTTAGGTGAACACGATGCGCGAACCCACACAATGCGCGAACGAAATCACAGTGGCACGTGCTTTCTTTGACGCACGCGCCAGTTCTGCCGAGAGAAAAAAAAATTGCGCCAGAGATGTTTCGTCGAGATGCGCAGAGAGCAGGGCCATCTGGTGGCGAAACCAAAAACCAAAACTCTACACGACCAAAGGCCACGTGTCTTACCTGAACTCTGATTGGCGGACGCGCCGCGCGAAGCGCTGTTTTTTTTTTTTTCTAGTCCGAGCAGCAGCACGCGGCCAGGTCCCGCACACTCTCAAGTTCAACAAATGCCCACAGAGGGCGAAAAAATCGACCGCACGCTGCTACTAAGAAAACCAGCAGAGTAGAATCACTTCGAGGAAGATGATTGCTCATCTGCCTCGATAGCCTGGGTCTTTGCGCAAGCTACACTGAATGATTGATTGCAGAATATGGTTTTGCCGCCTCACTTGGTTGTGGTCGCCGTGTTACATTTCTCAGATGTGGGGGCCTGGTCAGTTGCATTGGTAAGCAGTCTCTCGCGGTAAGCATTTGCTCCTGCAGTCCGCACAGTGACATAGACTTCCAGTATACACGTACCGTAACTGGTGCTCCCGTTCGTTCTTTCCTGCTGCAGTCATGGGCAAATTGTACTTGTCGCCTACCTCGGCCATGATTTGCTCAGAACGGAGACCAGCATATGTGCTTACATGATTCGAAGTGTATGAAGTTGATAGCCGTATTGGTGGAAAGGCCCGCAAAAATGGCTGCCGAAGGTGATGCCCACGAAAGCGACTTGTCCATATTGAGACAAAATGGGACACCAAATGTGAGCTACACATTAGCGGTCCTCGACAGTAAAGAAACGTGCAGGTTGGAAAGGAGTTAACGCTAAAATGCCGGATAGTCCATTTCGCTGTGTTGGTTGCGGCAGCAGATGCCCGCGTCACCTGATTGCTTCGCAATGGAAGTTGCTCATCTTCAAGGGCAACTGTCAGTTCAAACAGGTGCGACGCTCTGGCCAATCTGTTTGTACTGCTGGTTGTCGCTCGTTACCAGACCACCACATGCGACGAAAGCAAGCATTATGCCTGTAAGTAGGCGGCTGAATGTATCCTAGGAGACCCGTGTATGTGAATGCTCACTGTTGCCATATGGTTCGTAGCCAATGTATATTGTATGCTCCATACACTATGCGGCGAATGATTGCCGTTTATTTTTGCTGTTATCTCACTTGGTTACATTCGCCGTATTATGCTTATCGGATGTGGGGGCCTGGTCAGTTGCATTGGAAAGCAGACTCTCGAAGTAAGCATTTGCTCCTGCAATGTGCACAGCGACATAGACTCCCGATTTACGCACCGTGATTCGTGCTCCCCGTTCAGCCTTTCCTGCTGCAGCCATGGGCAAATTGTGCCTGCGGCCTTTCTCAGTCGCGATTAAGCACGAACGAATACCAGCATACGTGCTTACATGGTCCGACGTGTTTGAAATTGATAGCCACATGGGTGGAAAGGCCCGCAAGAATGGCTGCCGAAGGTGATGCCCACGAAAGCGACTTCTCCATATTGAGACAAAGTGGGACACCAAATATGAGCCACACATTAGCAGCCCTCGACAGAAAAGAAACGCGCAGGTTGGAAAGGAGATAACACTAAAATTACGGGTAGTCCATGTCACTGTGTAGGCTGCAGCAGCAGATGCCTGCGTCACCCGATTGCTTCGCAATGCAAGTTGCTCATCTTTAATGGCGACTGTCGCTGCAAACAAGTGGGACAGACTGTCTAATCTATTTCTGCTGCTGGTTGTCGCTTGTTACTAGACCGCCATGTGCGACGACGATGGTGAGCCGTTTACGAGCTCGCGTCAAAGATTCCAGCGTATCTCGACATACAAATTTTATTTCTGCTATTGCACGAGAATGTACACTGCTTGTCTTCTGCCAATAAAGTCGCACGTTCTGTTCACTCACTTGTGGCTTGTTTGTATGGGCGTCGTCAGTAGAGGCTCTTTGGTCTCCTGGCAATTAGAACGCACTGGCTACGCGGCAGCCGAGGCATGCCGCATAGCCGGCGGGGCGAGTACGGCGCGTACGAGCGGATACAAGCAGATACAAGTGTACATTTGAGTGTACACGACCTGCGAAAAGCGGCCATATTGAATAATGCTCTAAAAAATGCGCATTTCCGCTTCCTGTTTCAGCAGCGCCATCTGGCGTTCACCTAGATAAGTTCCATGCGCTGCCGCTGCTTATTTTCGAACCACTGCGGAAGGTACAGTTTCCCTTCTCTAAAGCTGTTCTTTATTCTATGACGCGGCGGCGCGATTTCGTGACGGATCATGCTGGGCACGCGCCGAAATGACACGCGCGTCCCACCATCCGCGCGTCAATCGCGCCTGAAATCGCGCCATGTGGTTCCGCCTTTACAATAGAAGACCTCCAGAGACGCGCAGTTCGTTTGGCAACGGGAACGACGCAAGCCAAGAGGACGCTCCTTCACGATCTGCTTCGACTCGGTCGACTGAGCAGCGGAGCCAAGTAACAGCGTTGGAAGACTGGCATGAATGTTGGGTGCGCAAGCACTAGCGTTTCTGCTTAGATAGCTGTGTGCCTACATTGGTATCAGCGGAACGAACAGTAACCTTCAAGGTATGCAAGTTGACGACATTCTTTCGCTCTCATCTCCTGCACCATGGTCGTGTGACGCCTGCTACACCATCGTCGGTAGCCGTCATCGAGCCAGCCTTGCGATGCCCACTATCTTCCCGGACGCCTCTTTGTATGAAACTCTATGGCTTGTACTGCGTGGCAGTTTTCTCGCATCACGCCCCCGTCGCATCAACATATCAACCCCCTCACCTGTTTTCTTAGAACCGCGGTCTGACTGGTTTAGGCGCAGCGCTAAGACTAACGTATACTGCATTGAATGCTTTGCAGTTCCAAAGAAAGTGCCGAATTTTGCGTGCATATATAGCTGGTGCTTTCATGAATTAAGTCTAGCAGGAATCAATGGGAGCGACCGTAAATCAACCGATCGGCGCTCTATGGAGGATCGTATGCGGCTGCAATTTATCCCGTTTGTGAAGCCCATTCCCGCAGTTAACGTTACAAAGGAAAGAAGTGCGGTAGGTCTGCAGAAACGGCAGTTCTAATGTGGCAGTGATACGTGTCGCCTGAAGCCGGACGATGTTCAGGAAGTCTTACACATATTGCTGATAGTTTCGGCTTTAATACTGCGTTATAATTTTCAATCTCTTACATATGCACCTGTTTTTCTGATAACTGTGTCCTGAACCATAATTTCAAGACCGTGTGTCAAAACAATAAGCATATCCATGTTTCCTTCATCCCTTACTCTAAAATAGGTGCCGCATTTCTACAACTTCTCTTACGTAGGAGCTGTTCATTACTGGCCAATTCTCATCCGTCCAGTACTTTTAATAACGGTTCCCATGATCGTTGAAAGATCGCCGTTTGTCGCGAAGAGCAGCCACAGGTGATAGACCCGTAACTAAAGAATACAGGCCAATATATTAATTTTTATTCTCAAAATACTTCACACCCTATATAGCTCGACCCATTACCTATAATTCCGTAATAAGTAAAGACTCCGAAGTCTCCATGAAACAGACAATCACAAAGAAGACAAGAACAAGTGCTACGCTTTGTTTATTCACTTCATTTTATTTTCAATATACTTTTACAAAATTCTTTTTCGTCATGAGGCCAGAACATCTACACAAAGAGTCAGCTCGGCGCACCATCTTGGAGGCAATCGCTCATAACGGTTAATTTACATTTAGAAGATCATGTTCTACAGTCGGGCTGCTCCGGTGTGCGCTTTATCTTTCGGAATAGCAAAAAAAATAAATATAGAGATATCTTCTCCCCATGGCTATGAGATATAACTCGAGATACACTAGTTAAAAATGTAAAATTGTTCCTCGAGGGGAGGTCAAGTTTCACAATTCTAATCAACGTCCCCTCCATTGTTATCCTCCTGCTTCATGTCGCGGCATAATTACTTCTGCGGGCTCGAGCATACAGACGACGGATGTGCTTTGGGAAAAGTGGTTTCTGGTACAAAGGTTGTAATAGACATGAAACATCAAGTTTTGATTTATTTTCAACATCCAAGGGCAAATAAAAAAAATGTAATTAGGGGCAATTTTCACATGACATCTCAATTTCCACAAGTAAGAAATTCTCTACGTGTCACTTTTTCACGTACGGCCCCTGCACCGCAATGTACTTTTGATATTGTGCAATAAACTTCTGCACCCTGTCTGCTATAGAGGTGTCACAATGCCTCATCAGCACTGTTTGCTGGACTTCCTCATCTTAACTTGAGCCAATGACCCCGCAGGCCGAAGGTCAAGGTACCTGAGACGCGGTAATCTGATGACGCCTGATGAATGTTCTACGGAGGATGGGGGAACGAGAACAACCAATGGGGGTATGTCCACCGGATTGACGGCCTCCAACCACACACCGGCCAGCGTTATATACGGCACGATGTTCCTGGTTGGTGGCGCATCTATACACGTGGCCATCTTGTTTCACCATGCTCCACGGTATGTTGCCGTGATGGGTACTCCTGATTCCACGTGGTTCCAAGTATACAACTGCTGACCTCACATGTACTCAGTCTTCGTTTATTCCCATGACAGCACAAAACTGTGCTCAGGCTTTTATGTACTATTGTAGGTGAAACGACACTATGGAGCTTGACGTCGCTGTGATACGTGTTCGTTATCTTCTGACTGAATCTCAGTTGTCGCCGCGGTATATAATCTTTGGCGGCTCGCTTTGCAGAGACCTCGTTTTCCTTACATTTTCATCGCTGAGCCCATTTTCTCTTGAAAATAGTTAACCTAGAAAAGACTCTTCGCGTTACCATATATTTTCTGCGGGCTGTTTATTTCTCTGTCTCCACCCTAGGCCGGCATGGATGTGCTGGTCTGGATCCACGGTGGGTTTCTCCAGCTGGGTTCCGGCCACCAGCCCGGCCTGAGTCCTTCAGGGCGTTTGGCGAGAGGCACAAACGTCGTACTCGTCAGCTTCAACTACCGCCTCGGGCCGCTGGGGTTCCTCGCCCTGGCTGCGCTGGGGACCGAAGTCAACCACGGCCTCTGGGATGCCGCGTTGGCTCTCACCTGGGTCCGCGACAACATTCGTTCCCTCGGAGGGGACCCTGAGAAGGTGAACGTGTGCTCCCCTCAAGCTAGCACTTCCCTTGGTTGACCTTGTCTACTTGAGAACTGGTATGCGTTGCAGGATAACTTTGAATTACTTTGTAGCGTGTGAGATTAATTAAAGAAGCGCGTGTTTGGATTCGGGCCGCAGTCCTCAGATGAGGTAATATCGCATTAGAAAATATGTATGTATATTTTTATTCTTACCATTCTTAATGGGGAAAAAGAACGTTGTGAATACAAATAAAGGCTGGAGATGAAATATGCTCACGAGTCATGTAGATTCTACGTTTGATTGCATGGAGGGCGAATGCGCTCTGCTGCAAAATTTTATTATTAATCTGAACTCAACTACAAGGTTCCCACTTGCTGTTGTTGTGGCATATATTTGTTTCAAGAAGGAGTTTAGGAGAGAAACCTCTTACTTTTTCTTAAAGCTTTTTGTTCTCTAATATATTGCATTTTGACGCACCCAAAATAACTTTCAAGTGTCGATACTTCGCACTTCAGCTAACTTCGTATACGGCTTGAAATCCTTGGTATCCTTCAATAAAGTAAAACAGTCTATTTTGCTGTCTGTGAATTTGTCGTGTTAACGAACTGATAACTTTACATACGAAATGTTCAGTGAGACATCCTCACTTTGCGATCTTCTGTAGTTTTTATTTACATTATTTACTGACCGCAGGTGACGGTGGTGGGGACAGACGCGGGTGCCTCACTGGCGCTAGCTATTTTGGCAGCGGGGCCCCAGGCTGGCTGGGGCCGTCTCTTCCGAGCCGCCTGGCTTGATGGTCCCTCTTCAGTACTCAACAGAACCTACGCACAGGTAATGACCACTTCACTGCGCAGTGCCGCTGATGACGTAAATAAAGAAATAAAGCAATATGCCTGTTTGGTGTTCTCTGTAGTATACCATCATGATAGTGAGCGTTCAAGTATTTCAAGTGTCCTGTCTGAAAAGAAAATCAAAGAAAAATTTTCCTGTCAGAACGAAATGTCATCACTCTTGTCAGCAGAAGAAAAAGAAAGCTTCAGCATATTTTAAATTATTATTGTGGTAGAAGAGGTGGTACGCTTGTAGTGGACCAACAAGCGGATGATGTGGCCCTGAAATTTGACATTTATTAGACTTGGTTTCCCTGAAGCCACTTGAACTTGTTGTAGCTCCGCCAGTAAACTTTAACGTCACGCGAAGGAGCCAAGTTGGTCCCGAAAAACTTGATGCAAAAACCTTGCTTATTGTTTTAGTCGTTATTCAATATAATTTCAATCTACCGCTGACGATTACTGTATGAACTAGCCGCCTATGACGTACTTTTTTTTTCACCACTAACTTTCGTAGCCCATTCGGCCGTTGAAGGTATTCAAGTAAACACACAAAGAAATAAGTGTAGTTGCATAGAAACAATGTGTTGCTTCATTTTTTGTAAACGCATTCCCGTGCGTGATTTTAAAACTTGGCAATGGAAAATTTCGGAGCTTTAATTATGAGGTGAATTTCATGCCCGCCTAGAAATCACAGTATAACAGAAATTAATATCCTTCTAAATATTTACACTGTAGCATATAATTACATTGCATTGTAGCTGCGTGGTGGCGCTGAATAATTGTGCGTTTAGGAGAGATTCCTCGATCCGCCTCATTCCTTAGATACCTGCCCTGAAATAGTCTTACGTAGTAACGTTATTTACGAAGTAAGCCATTTTCGCGCAATGCAAGAAAGAAAGGCTTAATTCCAGTGTATGTGCCACCATTCAAGGAGTTAAATAATTATTGCTTGCAGAAAGGCGCTTGTTTGAAAATTTCCGCTAAAGAATGCATAATATACGGCTCAGCTTCCATTATAGATCATAAATGCCATGAAATAGATGTCAAGGAATGCAGCATAGCTTCGGTAATTACTAAATCACAAACTCTGATATTCACGCCAGAAATATTAACACCTGTACGTTAAACGAAGCAATAGCATAATTCATCTAGCCCGCTGTGGCAGTTCTTACTCGTTTTATGTGAAAAGCAATTCTTCGTATGGACTAGCCATCTAAGGAAGTTACAAATCTTTACAAACCTCCTACTGACTCCGAGTCATATGATTTGGTTTTGTTTAGTGTCGTATCCTGTTCGTTTTTCGATTACTGTGCTACAATGGGTCAGACATCGAAGGAAAAGTTGTCATCCACCTGAATATAGCACATAGTTACGGGTTTGCAGAAAGAAAGCAGTGGCTATTTGGCATGTGTACCTATGTGTCGCACTTCAACGACCCTCTTTCACGCCGACATGGGTGATCGGGGATGCGGAACTGTGTATGTGGCATAGGGTATGTACCGCTCTTCAGTGAACCTCGTTGACGCAAACTTCATGAAATACACCGATTGTCTAGAACTGTCATCCCCGCAGCTTGATTCTTAATTGAAGCTGCAGGTGTCATGGCACTTCTTCCGCCGTGATGGAACGTTACTGTGCCGCCTGTGATCAGGGTTTGCTTTTACGAAAGCTTACTAATTCCTTATTGGAATGTATTGCTCATCTATCTGTGAGTCATGCAACGGTGAGGAGACTATCGAACACGTGTAGTGCTTTAGTGATCATTGTGACGTTTAACGCTACGCTTTTCTGAGTGTGTTAAACACATTACATAATAGACCACTCTCAATGACAAAGATACTTGGACCATGGCCTCACGCACCGCAGGCTCACAAAGCACGTGGGCACTGGTGCAGCTTATGAAATCGACTGGCATTAATGACCAATTGTAGGCTTGATGGGATAGATAACCTACGTACTCGCATCGATAGTACCTTTCTTCCTCCGTCTCCGCTCTTTCAATTACATCCCTTAAACCCTCCTCATCACGCAGAGAAGCAAACAGGGAGCCCGTCTGATTGAGGTCCCTAACTTTTTAACGCGACGTACGTACGTTCTTTCCTGTCGTACGTAAGTATCGTACGTTCTTTCCTGTCATGCGCTCTATCTATGTCACGTGCTCACTTGCTAGATGAAGGCCTTAGTAAGCAGGTGGCTCGTCTGGAAGCAGCGAACTATCCGAAACATATCATTAACTCGGTTGCTGAAGGCCTGCATCGTCAAAGGAAACTAACTTCACGCATGAGCGATGAGCAGAGAGCGGATGACGAAAGAGAAAGGAAAGAAGGGACAAACGAAAAGTGGCGGTAATTCCCTACTTTCATAAGGTTTCCCACAACCTAAAAAACGTTGGGCAACGTTCTGGTGTAAACGTTGTGTTTACGGCACCTAACAAACTCTTGAGGTTGAGTGTGATGAGCTGTCCCATGAGGAAACGAAAGTCTAGTTGCGCTACCGCGCACAGAGATCCTTTTGTTACATGCACTCGCAATGTTGTGTATAAGATCCCACTCTCGTGTGGGAAGTACTACGTGGGCCAGACGGGCATATGTTTAAACGTGCGTCTGGCGGAGCATAGTAACAAAGTGGACAGCATCGCAATAGATGGGCATCTGGCTGCCCATTGTAGAAAATGTGACGCGAAGGCACCATGCTTCCCGCTATTAAAACAAACTGTTGTTGTTTATCGCCACAGGAATAAGATTACGAGGGAAATTGTGGAAGCAGCCGAGAGAGCCAGAGCAGGTGTCGAGTGCGGTAGCACGCCGTCTATATTTTTATCAAGGAAAGAGCTTGAATTTTTGGGCATAATAGTCACATGACTGTTTTTTCCTCCTTCCCTTCAGTGTGTACTATTGCAGTGTCGTCCCAGTGAGTATATATGTGCTCACCAGCTGCAATAAATCAATTGTTGAAAGTTAGCGCTCGTCCTGTGTTCTGCTTGTCCCTGTGTCAATTTTTTGCGCTATGTATCCCAGTCTGAACATAATGTATAACCCGATTCTTTATTTTTTTTTTTGGGGGGGGGGAGGCATCGAACTGCACAACCAATTTGTTTTAGCTTTTCTTCCTCCACGATGCGCTATAAGTCTTGAGTAAATCCCAAGTATTTCACCTGTATATTCCACATGCGCAATAACGTCTTGATTTCTAAATTCACCCAACGTTACTTACTCAACGCAGGTTGCCAAGCACAACAAGGCATTTTTCCAGCAGCGTTCAGGCTGCACAAATGCCACGTGCCTGCGAGCACTGAGCGGTCATGACGTCATCAAGGCCCATTTGGGTAAAGACGACCCATCTTTCAGGATCAGGGACCAGAACGACCTGCCCATTCAGGGGATATTTCCGGAGCAGTTTCTCGTCGTCGACGGTGAGCCAGTAGATACGATTCCTTTCGCTGACTTGTGCACTGCATTGCCTCAATTTATTCTGATCGGACGAGAACATGGCCACCGCGTCCGCCGCGCAACGTTTGCTAAACGACTCCACACTGCGATGATCCCTGATATATTTACTCCGTTCTCGCGGCAGTCATCTTTCAGCGTGTGCATTGCAAACACAACACGTATTGTGGCCAACGAGTCACGCCTTAGGTATATATGCGAATTTAGAGAAATACTAGCAGCGTAACTCGGGAACCCCTGCCTCACGCGTACGAAAGTGTAGCCACGGGATGAACAGGGGTTTGACTTTGTTCTATAAGGATTCGGGAGCGGCAACAACACAGCGGAAAGCTTCAATTTGTGCTTTTATTATGAACTGGTTTCGTTTAATAGCGGAGCTTATCCTTTCGTAAAGTACACCGCGCTTTTTATGGTTCAGAAAAAGCAGTTAAATTTACCCCAAATTTAGAAGTAGATTAGCTGACAGTGCAAGCGAAACTCGGTTTAATAAATATTTCTGGGAGCTTGGTGGCGAGATCTTATCTTAAGAGAGACCTTGCGCCACTTTCTTTAACAACGCTGTTGAGTGTATTGGCACCGAATCGCACGACCTTTTAAAAATGCTCCAGAAACAAGAAGTAATGACTTTGCATGGAAGCGTAGTAATTGGCAATCAAGGATTACCCTTGAACTTCCTCTGCGCTCCCACACATTTTTCCGCGCCATGAACGCCAAGTCTACGTAAGAGAGCGTCATTACCCGCGTGCTCCGTTCTTTATACGTCGCCGCGAAGTTGGGGCTTGTTTCTGTTTTATTGGTGTGCGGCGCGCAGTACTTTGTTTTCATGCTTGTACACTTGCTAAACTGGAACGTGCTCGAGTAGAACAAACACACGTGAAATACCTAACAAAGCAAACGGGAAACACGTGAAAAGCAAAAAAAAAAAAGAACGTTAGCACGAGGGCCGAATACCATTCAACGTAGGGGGTGCTCTTTTCAGTACCGCAACTCTTCCTACTAAGGGCTTCGTACGAAGTGCTTCTTTTTCCTTGCTTTCATTGTACTTCATGGTTCTTTTGCTTGTTTTTTTCACGAACGTGTTTATTCTACGTGACATGACTTTTGTTGCACTCGGCTGGTTTCTGCTGTGCACTGCTCTCGTTCGGTTTACAGTACGAAGTATGTGTCCGAGCATTGCCATAAGTCTGTGTCAACGAACTTGAGCGATTCAAGTTTACTGTTTTATTTTTGCGGCTATAAGTACACCCATTGTGAGAGAAAAAGTATAACTGCTTGATACGGCGGGTCAACGATACATTTATTTTTCTTCGTCATCAGGCACATTACTTACGAAGCCACCACTGGAAATGATCGACGGCAATTCCAAGTGTGACATTCCTATATTGATTGGTAAGAGCTCCTTGTTTGACGAACGTTGCCTTAAAGAGTAGAATATTGTAAACACGTTGTACTCGTAATGTGGTACTTAATTTACGATATGTTAAGACTCAAATATGTTGAGAATTAAAAAAGAACATACGTGTTCAAAGGGAGCACCATGTAATATACCGCAATTTACCTTTCTTTGCTAAATCAGAAAGTTGTACATACTGCATTAAGAGGGTGCTTAAGGTATTTGCTTTGGGTAAGCTAAGTTACATTTGTGTAGTAGTCGATAAGTACTCCATAATGATTGTGAAGTCTACAAAAGGAAAGCCGCACTACAGAACAAAGTCATTCTCGGTCATCGAAAGAAACGAATCGTCTCTATGAGATAATTTCAGCTTAAATATACTTCCTCCAATGCCGGCAGCTTTTCAATCTGCCATTGTTTTTGTTTATGTTTTTGTATTTGTAAAATTTTGACTTATATGTGTTTTCAGGGTCATCGTCTCAAGCAGTTGACATATGGCCGGGGCCAGACGACTTAAGCCACTGGTCTTGGAACCAGTACAAGAAATACGTTACTACGAGTCTCGACAGCTTTGGTTCGGGTATCACACAAATGGCGCTTCAGCTGTACAACATTACGAATGCTACAGGTAACTTCGACAAATGCCTTTTTTTTATGAAACTATATTTTCCTTCCACTTCTGCTTCTACTTCTCCACGTTGTGTGGTCCATCGCTTCAGCACAAGGTGGGCGCCTACAACACCCAATAGGCACAAAGCTACGAGCCGCCGACGCACCTACACTCTAGTCCTAACGAAAAAAGCTCTTGTCTCAAGATACGGCCACGAGACCGAGCGAAGCCACCACATGCGCTGTTGCAGCCGGAGTAAAACGCCCCTCTTCCCTCTCCGTCTGCCCCCTCCCCGGTGCTTCGCAACGCTAGGTTGTGTGCCATGGAAGAAGGCGCGTTTCCACTCCGCATCCATCCCTTTCGCGCGAGATTGAGCCGCGATCGTCGTCTACCCTCGCGGTAATTGCTATCGCAGTAATAAAGAACACGGAATGAGAGACGCAATTTCACGCAAAATTACGGTCGGCGAGGTGAGCCTTTAATCCAAACTTCTCCTTCCGCGAGCGAAGAGCAGCGCTTCCTCCGTTCGTGTCATTTACGGTCTTACTTAACCAAGAGGAAGGCCATAACCAGAAGAAGAAACACGGAATGGTTTTAGCGGAAGCGAAATTGTATCGCGTCATCACGGTGAGATGGAGAGCATTAGTTCGCTGTAATTACTGCCGCGCTTGGAAGAGGCGAGCGCCGAAGCTTATTCGCGGCAACAAAGGGCTGACGAATGCCCGAAATTCCGCGAGGAAGCGCACCCAGCGACGAACATAGCAGGGGCACTCGTCGTTCGGATTCGCAAAACAAGTTCCCCTTGATTGCGGGCGGACGGTCCAGAGAGCACATTACTCCTCCCCCCCCCCTCTCAACCCCTTCTATAATGCCTTCGGTTCAGAGCCTTTCATTCAGTGAGCGCGCTGCCCTGGCACTCAAGTGAGCGAACGAAGCGAGGGAAAGTTTTCCCACTTCTAATGCATTTTTTTTTCTGTTTTCAGCTGAGCGTGTGCTCGGCTCGCTGCTATCAGGATTTCTTTGGGGCTCGCAGGGCGTGGAAATTTTCTTTTCGAAACGTTTAAACATACAGAAGGGTGGCCGCGAGGTTTAAGCGCAGCAAAAGTAGCCGGCAGCTGATGAAAGTTGTCCGTGATGGTAGTGGGGAAAAGAAAAGAGTGCGAAAGAGAGTGCAAGAGAGAACAACGCAAGACGAGTAAATACGCTTTTCTGACATGTGGTGAAAGTATACTTCTACGATGAAAAAAATTCAGCGTGTTAATTCTCGAGCTGCAAATATAAGCAAATATAAACCAGTTGTTCATGAACGCCTGCTGCACTGTGTGCATTGCTGTGCATTCTTACTGGGCCACTGATATTTTTAGCCTCAACAGCGATGCAGATGCCCCCCCCTATTGGAAAAAAAAATAAAGGGGTGAAATAGAATGCGGATGCCTCCAAATGTGCCATATAAGAAATTGCCCCAAGTCTCTAATCACAATGATAACTATTGTTTTGTTAAGTCGCCTGGTACTCACGTATTAACCGCGAAGTAAGTCCACAACACAGAAGAACTTACGTGCGGAAACACTATGTTTGCTTCACTCAAAGCGACTTTATCAAAAATATGTACGATGAAGATACACCATGTACAAAGACGTATTTACCGATGCCGTTAACTACGCCAAATGTGAAGCATGCCCTCCTACGTGGAACTTTACTTTTATAAAATGTTTGCAGCAGCAACGGTTATTTGAACGCTGCCGCACTGCAATGAAATCTTTTAGAACATAGCAGACGAACACGAATTTCTTTAAATGTTTCCTTTATTTCTGTCTCCATTGTATTCACAAGCAAACCTTAGGGATTGATCCGTCCAAAGTGGCGTACTCGGCCGTGAACATGTCGTTTTCCGATGTTTTTTTTTATCTTCACTTATGTATTACAAGGCAAATATACCACATACACATCCGGTACCACTATTTCATCATATAGATTAATTAATGTTCTAGAAGGCAGCGTGTGATGAGGAAAGGCAGTCAAGTAGTTTGGGAGAACTGAGCGTTCGTAAAAGATAGCTTTTTACCGTAAGTACTATAGTAGGAAGATTCTGATCCAATGGCCAGTTAAAATATAATAGAGTCATCACGCGCGAATGGCAGATTTTTTTTTTTTTTTGAAACAAGACATATCGAGCTGATGAGTAGGAAAATAAGTTTTGTGGCGTCTACACTTTTTAGGGTATCTGTTAATGAAATTAAATGGAGACCTGAGTACACACGTACAAACATACATTTCTTTTT
Organism: Dermacentor variabilis; assembly: GCF_050947875.1. Taxonomy (NCBI): domain Eukaryota; kingdom Metazoa; phylum Arthropoda; class Arachnida; order Ixodida; family Ixodidae; genus Dermacentor; species Dermacentor variabilis. Next base: position 115,269,738 of record NC_134571.1, on the reverse strand, counting down.
ACCTGCTCAGGTTGACTCTGCATTAATGCGGAGTGACAAACGGAGACAAATAATGACTAGACCAGATTTAGTTAGGCTTAACGCAAATCTCCCAAGTCTGTTAGACACTGAATGGCTACAGTTAATGCATTACTTAGCGGCTCATTTGATTTCCTACTCTCACCACTATGTGCCAATCTTCATTCTATACAGAACACTCGATTCATGTCGCAACGTCTGCGGGAGTCAGCCCTTGTTTTATTTGGAGCGCATAATGTTGATTGGAAAGGAAGCGAAGTGCAGTACAGGACGGCGGAAAATTAGGTGGGGCGACGCAATATGGAAACTTGCAGTGGAAATTTGAAAGTGCAAGACAGGGGCAACTGGAGATTGCTAGGAGAGGCTTTCGTCCTTCAGTGGACATAAAATTAGGCTGCTGCTGCTGCTGCTGCTAATGACGATGATGGTGTTTGATGTGCATTCGCAGACTTGGGCATCACGCCAGAGCTGGTGTACACTACAATGGTGACAGACCTTCGAGTGGCCTGTCCACTGGCGAATATGGCCTCGAACTTGGCGACAGCGTTCCAGTCGCCCGTCTACCGATACGTATCTGAAATCCACCCGTCCAAGCCGGTAAGACATTTGTTCGTTCAGTTTGCCTAACTTTTATAGAAGGGAAAACCCGAAATGTACAAATATCGCTAAAGCGGCCCCACAAGGCGAATGAGGCGAGGTCGGATAAGCGTGAATAATGTCACAAACGCCTTTTTATATAAAAAAAAATACAATTTTTTGTAAGTAGTTGGCTGAGCAGCCCCTACAGCGCTAATCTCACGGGAATCCGCAGGGGTGCAAGAACTGGGCAATATATTTCTTTTTCTTCTGTTTTAAGTGGTCTCCTAGTGAGAGACTTAGGTAGAAACAACTGGGATACATCCCTTCGCTCGGTTTTGCCGCAATAAATATATAGGAAGATGGCGAAAATATGTCTTTAAACCGGCCTAGGTGGGAAGTTTAATATGACAGCAAATATCCCTCTACACATGGAGGTAATAATTCATCGGCTTCGACTGAAACTGACATGTAAAACAACTTTTTGTACAGCCTCGATTGTTTCAATAGTTCTGTTTCAGTGTGGCGAATCCGCTCTATGACAATATGTATATTTTGACAGACCTGCCGCCCATATGTGCACCGTATGTCTGCGTTCTTCTAGTTTTCTTTTGTGTGTGTTTCGCTTTGATTGTCGTAATGTATGCTCTTGTTTATGTAGTTTTCTTTTGTAGCTTTTAAGTAGGTATAAAGTAAGCGTTGCCGTAACATGATTATTCTGTACAATACTTTCTAGCCTTGGGTGCCAGCCGCCCTGTCAAGCCGCAGTACTTAGTCACTTTAATGCGGCTGCTCATTTCTTATCACCGAAGGAGAATAAACTGACTTGAGCTGCCTTGACTTGAATACTCTGCAACACTTCTCCTGAATTCGGCTGTGGACATGACATTCAGAATATTTACTACGTATTTCTTGAGTGTACATGGAACTCCGTAGGCGAACAGCATTAAGAAATAAACAATGGCTCCACAGGCACCCCTTTATTATAAGTTAGGTAATTCGATCATGGAGAACGAAAGATTGGCCGCAGAAGGCGAACGTCGTCACGAAATGCACTATACTTGATACGAGACTACATCAGTGTTCGTGGTGAGGCGATAAAGTTATGTATACAGTGGCGAATTTAGATTCTGTGTCTTCCTTTAGCGTAACTCAGTTTGAGTATGAAGGAAAAACGACAGACAGGTGACAGGATGAGCGCTATCCTGTCACCTGTACGAACGTTTTCTTTCATACACAAAGTAAAGGTGCTATAAGGTAAAGCTATTCCAGATTTTTCTATTCCAGTTCAGAAATCAGCTTTTCGCGATTGGTCAGAAAATTTTCTGGCCCCTCCCATTTCACCTGTCTGTCACGCGGCGTCACTAAAACCCTGAAAACGCTCCATCTGATATCATGTGCACATTCATTAAGCATGATTAGGTGGAATGAAATAAAAATAATTATTTCTGAGTCGACGTCTTTTTCAATATTAGCCGTTTTCTATTTGTCGAACGTTTTTGGGTTGCAAAACGTTCACAAAACCGCGAAAACTCACTGCTTCAAAACAATGTGTACGCTTTAAACACGCATTAATATGCCGAACAAAACTTTTTTTAAATAGCCCAGGAATGCCCCGTTCTGAAAGGAATTGAAGATGGCTGCCAGCCGATCGCCCTGGCCATGGTCACTCGGAGGCGCCGGGAAGAATGGGTATATTGGCGTATAATAAAGGTTTTGCTGTTCAGATAACGTTATCTAGCCCTTTCCCCATGTATGCAACATAGCCCTGCCAAGTCTTCTTTGCTGAGCATCGACTTCAGCGACACATTTAAGCCTCCGTAGCACGCCGCTTCGATTTTCGACCAACCACCACAAGCTCAGTAAGGGGAAGCGGGCCAATCGCTGACGCCGACACCGCCCTCCTTATCCGGTTATCTACTTTCACTGTACTGGCTCAGCTCAATAGAAACCCTTCCCACTTGAGCGGGCTCACTATAGGCAATGCTATTCGCTTTGAAAGGAAAAATGTGCCCTCCTGTAAATGAGGAGCGGATTTGATTGGGCTTTTCAAACAACGTTGCGGCTTACCGCCCGATGCTTGCGTCGGTGGTTACGTAAATTTGACGTCACTAGATTGGAATAAAAACCGACTGGAATAGTTCTTTATTATAGGGCCCTGAGTTTCGCTAAAGCAAGACAAGAATGTGATGCACCGCCTCGCCCATTCAGCCATACTTCTGGGCTTTATTAGATTCTGTAGTTTGGACGTAACTCGAAATCAGGGGTGCGCTTTCTCGTGCCTTCCGTTTTAGTCATTTACAGACTCCTTCACCAAAGGTCAAACACTGCAGTGCTAAAGTTGCGTTTGTGTAGCGGCGTGGACAACAGTTATATTTTGTTCAACCTTATGATTACGCAGCCCTATGTATATAGTCAAAATGTTTAGGTATTTCTCTTATCTGAAGCTCCTGTTTCCGTAGACCCTCTGACAACTTGAATCGTTGGTTTTAAGATTTTCTAAATACGCGTGTGCAATAAGGTACGTTGCACTCTCAATGTTTTCAGTATTGTATGTCTAATTGGGGTGATCTGTGGATTAGCCTTACTTGGGCCTTATCTCCTTAGAGAACCTTACGTGTTCCCTATCAATGCCTGTTTCTACGGAAATAGGCTTTCAGCCAAGGCGCCCTCACGGACCGCTTCAATCATATGACGCTAACAGATAATTAATCAAGGAAAGCATAAGATAAATGACTAGACTTTAATTTCAATGTCAAAATAGTAATTAAAGGAAAAGAAAGTCAGCTAAGAAACAACTGGCGGCAGGTGTGATGCGAATCCACGTCTTGGTGCGTCTTGATGCACGCGTATTTGCGAAACCACGCGTGCGATGCTTGCACCAATAGAGCTATCACTGCACCGTTTCCCCGTACACTTTCTTGAGGAACATACGTGTACGATGTATCTATTACCAGAAGCTTGGTGGTAGGAGAGGTGGTTTAACATACTTCATGAAAAGAAATGAACGCTACAAGGACGCGGACTTGGAAGTTAGCGCCTGTCCGTCGTACATGTTCTTCTCTTCGTCAGCATCATCATCAGCCTGGTTGCGCCCACTGCAGGGCAGAGGCCTCTCCCATACTTCTCCAACAACCTCGGTCATGTACTAATTGTGGCCGTGTCATCCCTGCAAATTTCTTAATCTCATTTCTTAACTTTATGCCGCCCCCTGATACGCTTCCCTTCCCTTGGAATCCAGAGCGTAACCTTAATGACCATCGGTTATCTTCCCTCCTCATTACATGTCCTGCCCATACCCAATTCTTTTTCTTGATTTCAACTAAGATGTCATTAACTCGCCTTTGTTCCCTCACCCTTCTCCTAGTCTTCTCTTAGTCCGCGTCATTGTAGCGCTCATTTCTTTTCTTCAAGATATATCTAGGCCTAGGATTATTAGCCCGCGCCACAAGTTATGGCCTTGGCGATGGAAGCAGCGCATCCTTGATGACGCAAGGCGTCATGACGTAAGAGAACTTTTAGGAAAAGCAACTGGCCAATAAACTCTCACATGATGTGTCTGAATGCATTAAAGCTTCAGGGTTCGAGATCCTTGCTGTGTATTGATAGACGCCAAGGTTAGATGTTGTGGAACTAGCTAAAACTCCCAGGTCCGGATCTAGTACGCCTATAATATTAAAGGAAGTGGATGAGGAAACAGCGCCGCGATGGCTCAGTCAGTAAGAGCTTCGAACGCGTTAGGCGAAGATGTGGTTTTCTACCCCACCATGCGGCCACTTCTTTTTTCGTAGACTTTCATTCTGCTTTACACATCAGTTGTACATTTGAGTTATAAACAAGTAATTCATCTTATGTTTTCTCTTATATCATTGTCTCTTGGCTTCTTATGATTCTGGCTTACGAAAATCATGTCTCTCTGTTCTCCTTTTTAACGGACAGCTTGTCGTTCATAGATATCTCGTGGTCAATTAGGGAACGTTTGACTCCTATCAGAAATCTGGCGAAGTGCACTTGCTTGTAATATAGGTGCGCGCATGCACAGCTGCATAGGCGCGCCGACTAAACGCAGTTTGTTTTTAGCCCATTGCTAGCTACATCTCCACAGTAGCCTAGCAAGTCTCTAAAACTGTTCCTAGCTGACAGTTTGGTTCCTTTGAAGTTATAGTAAATGCTACAAGAATTTCAATGTATTTGCCACCAGACCTGTCTTTTGCGCGAAGGACAGTGGGAGCACCTCAGAACAATAAGAGTGGCCTAGAGGACTAGCTTCAAAGGATTGCAACGCTGTTAAACCTGCAGTGATCACTCATATGAAGTAGTGCTAGGCAGTTATGAGTGTGGCGAGAGTGTCGCACTCTCTGAGGTTAGTAGAGTGATTTTCAATTGCATCTTTTTTCCTAACCTATCTTCAACTACAGGTGAAAATACTGGGCCATGAGGCTCCGTACAGTCTGCACCCGTGGACGCTCGTGGCATTCTTCGACCTCCAGGGTCACTTTCTGGAAGGAGGCGATGGCGGCGGCGGTCCTCAAGAAGAGCCAGATCTGGCTCTTCGCGATGCTGTCCAAGAGATGGCGCTGCGATTTGTGCGCTCGGGTGGCCGCTCAGTGCCCGTGGCGGACTGGATGAGGTACCCGAAGACGGTAGCCCTACTTCGGGGTGCCAATGCCACATGGGAGGTAGTGCCAACCACTTCGTATAAGAAGACCGAGTGCAAATTCTGGACCTCCGAGGGACTGACCCAGTACGCCTGGATCAGCTAAGCGCTCGTGCAGGGCACCGCACTATGTACACCGTCCTGAGATTCATTCATTAGTCGATCGGTCTGCTACATGACGCCGGTCATTTTCTGTGAAGGCTTGTGTGCTTGTTCCCTTTCCGAATGTCCTTGCGCTTTGGCGAATGACTTCATGACTTGTGGAAATACCACACGATACAGGGGGTAGAAGCCACGTCATGGCGATGAAACATGTCTGCATGATCTTTTGTTGCAGCGACAAAAAAATTCCATGCTGTTCGCAGAAGAGGCCACTCGTCGTGAGATGAACAATTTGTGGCATGTTAAGAAGTAAAGAATACCTTTCAATTTGCATAAACACCCCTTTTGGCTAGGCCTAGAAAAATGGCAGATCAGAGTTAACAACAGGGAGTATCAAAGGCAAGTGGCAAGCAATGTTGCATTTTATGGGTTTTGCTCTTTTACAGTTCTCACGCTGTTATAACAGCATTTTCTGAAGTAGCATCGCGTTAATTCCTACTCGTTCATAGTGATCAAGTGGATAAGCGAGGAAAAGCATTCATTACGGTGTCACGATTGCTTACGTGCCGAGAGCTACTTTCGTTGCCTTGGGCAAGGCAGCAGGTTCAGCGCCAAACGCCGAGAAAAACAGATGACATACGTGGGGGAACAGCTGGAAAAGCTGTTCAGTATAAAAATAGTTGTCAGTCATGCGGTTCTACAGGTGAATGCTATACAGAGCGAGTGCTACTTATGAATACCTGTAGGAATATGCGCTGTCTCGCCGACTTTTGTGCTGTACAGTGACTGAAAACAGAACGTAATCGTCAACGACTCGCAAAAACCAAAGCGAATGCGAAGCGCGTCTGTCCTGAAGCCGCGTCAACAATGCACCTATTTCGCGCAGTAGTGTTCTTTAGTATCTTGAGTCGATAACGTTTCTCATCTGGCAGTCACTTATTAAACAAATTGTCTCATAATAATCATGATCAGTTTCTAAGATAAGGAGTGATAAATTACACGCTCATTGCTCGTGTAGACAGACTGCCAGTCCACAGATATGTAAAAGAGAATACCACACGCATAATAAATTACGAGGTTTAGTGACTAGTTCAGTTCATCCGGAAAACTAGGGACAAAGAAATGGAAACTAATATAAAAAGATCTCATCGGAAAGTAACATTGCTGTCGTTCTATGACATGAAGCATCACTTTTATGGGCTGTTTCGTACATTAAAGGCGAGAAGAACGAATTGAAGAAACTGTAAAAGTGGGCGGCAAAGCTTAAGAAACTTCTTTACTTAGCCAATAAGAAAGAGAAACGTTATTGAGCAACAAAAGCCAAATCCTTGCGTTTCTTAATTCAATGTGTGTCTTCTCTGCTCTCCAATACTCGTATAATAGCGTGAATTCGCACACTTCTGACGCATTGTTTGGAGTTGGTTGGGAGTTCTTACGCAACCGACAAAGCCTACATGTTTCGTCGCCAAGGAAACTTATGTACAGTGCTTGTAAACGACACTTGTGTCTATGCATGGCCATTGTAAAAGAAATACATCACTTAACGTGCAGCCGATGACATGGACGCCTCAAGAACCCAGTGACACCTTCAGTGAGTGGTTGCGTTTGCGTGTGCGTGTGTGAAGACAGCGTGATTTGTGCCTTAGGCAGACTCTTCCTGGGAACTTTGCCGTTCGTGAACGCTTTTTGACGGCGTCAAGTACTGGTTCAACTTCTTGCGCCGCGTCTTGTGTGCTTCAGTCGAACGACCTGTTTCTCGTACTTTCATCGTGCTAACCGGGTGTGCTTCTTGCTGTGTTGTTGTGTGTGCGTTGTTATGTGTGGACATTTTTAGTGCACCGGTTCAGTGGTGTTTTTTCGTGATCTTTTTTTTTCATCTGTATGCTTGAATGAATCATACATAACCCGCCGTTCAAAGTTTATAGTTTATAGAGAAATCCTTGCTGCAATCTCTTTCATCCAAAGGCCTTTCTTAGCATCAAACTATTCAGACAACGCTTTCTCTAGCGAATCCAAGCTTCGCCAACTGTGACTAATGGCAATGGAGAATTATCAGACCATAGTGGAGTTCCTCTTCTACGTAAACCTCTTATGCTCTCAGGCGTTGCATGATTATAGAGCGAGGCGTTGTGCTTTTGATAATGAGATCATGTTTATAGAATTTCATTCATTCTTAGTTATAACTGCGTTCCAACGTTCTTCACTGTGCTAAACAATGGAAGGCAAACAAAAGAGCTACGCTCTAATCCCTGGAAGTTAGGGTTCTGATACGCGCATGGCACGTGTGCAAAAATGGTGTATACGGTGAGTGTGTATTTAGATAAATCAGTGATTTTGTTTCTGTTCTTTACACTGGGCAGTTGTTCGTTCATAAGGTAAGTTGCTATCAAGGTACAATACCTCATCACTTCTGCGTTGAGATTGAGCGCGCTTTCCACAATATACTCCGTTGAATGGGTATTTGCTCTTGTGTAATGACTGTCAAAAATATCGGAGAGGTGCTTTGTGAAGATGCAATATTGCAACATGCAATATTAGTATTATAAGAAAATTAGTGCATACGTGTGTCCCACTTATTCGAGTAGGACACATTGAGAATCCTCCATTTTGCCAAAATTTGTGCATTAGTGGGGCTTGCTACTAATGACGTAATAAAAACTCACAACCAGTATGGTGGTAAAAAGAAGTCGTGTCAACCGGCACACAATTTGAAGAGCATCAATGCAACTTGGAAATACTGCTTCAACGGGACATTTGTGGGAACCTTTGTTGCTGTGGTGTGGCTGCATAAGAAACAGGAGTGCGGATGTTGTACGTTGCTTTTCCGCCTACATCTGATTTTACTCGCTGAATTTGCGTGAATGCGAACTAAGGATATACATGAGAGTGGTGGAGAGATTGACGCGCTTAGTGATGGGCCAAACCGTACCGCCTGCTGGGATTATTTAGTTACCAAAAAATATTCAGGACTGCTTGCGCGTCAGTGGTCTTCTTGCCCAACTTAAAACACTCACTGAAATGGACGACAGTTCTTTTTAGCGGTTCCTACTTGTTTCAACAATTGTTCCCCGGCTGACAAATGTGTTGTCTGTATGTATGACTTTGAATAAATATCCCTTTGCTTATTTATAACTAGAACAATACTTTTAATCTTTCTCATGTGCATTGAGCTGGCCATTAACTGTTATTTCATATTCATTTGCCAACTCATTTAACGGGTTGGCATACGACTAATAGTTGGCAAGCTACTAATAACGCCTTAAAGTATGAATGAGCTGAATCACTCAATAAATTATGTTCATTCAGCTCTGAGCAGACAGGTCTAGTTAGTTGAAATCTTTTGCGTCAAATAAAACATGTACATGAAAATAGAGCAATGCAGAACATGTAAATGTCACAGAGGCATGTCGCGTTTTCTAAGCGACGTTGTACAGATTCGAACGGTGGCGTCGTGTACTTGTGCGATCCACAATACTCGCCAACTTATGCCACTACGTTGGCGCCTCTACGGCCAACCAGCAAGGTCCGGATACACCGGTGCAATGCTCTCTCCTACGGTTACATCTTTGCTGTCGGCTGACTCCGTCTTCTTGAGGGCCCTCTCCTTCTCCCTATGGCCATGCCCTCTCATTCTGTCAACGAAGAAAGTGCAGCCTTCCACCTGAAAATTGAAAGATGAGTGAGAATAAGCTATTACATTTCAAAACTTCTACATGCCCTCGCTTTTCGCCAATCTGGGCAAAATAATTTTTATTGCAGCTAGTATCCTCACATACCTTCACATGATGCTATTAACAGGGCCGATACGCCCTAAAATGGAATTGCCAATAGGGCTAACCTATGGTACTTTTGACTGGTATCTACTGCGCTTTAACTTAGTTGACACTGACGCGGAGTCTTCTCGTGATTGGAGGCAGAGTAGGCCTGCTTTAACTGAACGCTCTGCTGCTCTCAGAGCAATAGGAGGAGCCACGTGATCGCGTTTTTTTGTCAGACTTCTACAAGCTCGAAGATGAAAGCACCTTGAAATTGAGCGCGGCGCATTGAATGACAAGAGAAGTGTGTTCCCATCACTCTACTTCGACCACGTGATTAAAAGCGGCACCGCGAGAGCGCTCTAGAACGATCGAAAGCGACCAGTCGAACCTGCCATAAGGCTTATGCTCCGCCTGACCCCGATGCCTCTGAGACCTGCAGTCGTTTTCATAGTTTGCAAGAAATGAACGGTAAGCAGCTGCTATTGGTGTCACAATCAGCTAAAACTTGTACGAAAAAAAGTTACTCTTGATACTCAGAAAAATAGGCTTTTCACTATCCCGTCATATGAGCCATGCCTATAATTTCTGTTGCACCAAAGTTTGTAAGAAATAAGAGATCGATTATAGTAGCTGCTCTTGTGGCCATCCCAGATCGGAGTTTATACATATCAAAAGTAAAAGGTCGTGCTTACTCCGGAAGTAGCGCACATACAATGATATACGCTCAACTGCAGAAATGCAAGTGCATGCACGCTTGTGTGTACAGATGCACAATACGCAGCTACAACTCACGGAGAACGGTGTTGAGAACCTTTTCTTTGACAGGCTCCAGGTCACGGCCTACAACGCTCCAGTTTGTGTGAAAAGCGGCTAATTGCGATGATAGCCAAAGTAATGGCTTGCTCTGATCTTTTTTTTTTTCTAGTGATCTACCTGATCCAAGACATTTGTCTCATTTTTTTTTATTGCTACTTTGTTCAACCTTCTGGGGTGGCGATTAAACGAATCTGGTTTTTAAAAGATTCTGCTTTGCCGAAAAAAGCATTGTTATACTGCATCCAGCCCGTTCAATAACGAGGTTTGTGGAATCTCCATCGGAGTTAAGACAAATGGAGGCTCATATACCATCGGTAGAACGAAATGGAAGCGAGACATTAAACTGAGTCACACAATCTTGTGCAATTTTATCAGGGCCACGTTCATCGTTCCCCTAGAAATTTTTTTCTTCGCCACTGCGGTTCCCGAAGAGCGTCGGCCTCATTCACCGATTATAGCATTGCTGTGCATCCTTCTCTGCACTTCCGCTGTTCTCTCTCTCTCTCTTCATATCTTTCTATTACATGTTTCTCTTTCCCGAAGTGTAGGGCAGCATACCGGACGCTAAGTGACCTTCCCAGATTTCCTCTCCATTTTACATCACACGCAAAAAAAAATGTGTTCCAATACGTTATCAACCCTGACGGAGTAGTTTTGCGCGTACTGCTCAGCTGCAATCTTCAAGGTTATGGTAGCATAATCACGAATATTCATACGTAGGCATGCTAACCAGGTCACTTTCTAGCTCTCCGGTCGTCAAGCGTACCATGGGCACACGACCGTGGATTAGAGAACAACACGAGATCAAATTTACACCCCTGAGAGCACGTCGGGCCTTGCATTGATGGGGAAAGCCCCGCTCTGCCGAACCAGGTTGGCCTTAATTCACTCCTGCCGCGCGAGTCGATAACTATTTGGCGTGCAAGTGCGATCAACTGAGGCGGACGGCCGTCCAGTTACGGTTGGGGCGCCTGAGCGTGAAATGGAGTCCATGATCATTCGACAAGGGCGGTTTCCGAAAGTCTCTGGGAGTCCCGGAGAAGAGGCGATCGTTAATTGCACGCACTATTGGCCGCGACCCTCTAGATAATTAGCGGCGTGCAGTTGTGGCTTGTTCTATGACGCCAGTAATTGCTGGCGATGAGAGCGCTTTTCCTCCTGTGGCGGAAGCGAAGGAGTAAAATCGGCAGAATGGATAGGAGAAAATATAGTTGCAAACCACGTGTGCTTTTCATTGTATATCATGCGAGCGGACGAGGATATATGCGCACAAAGCATCTAGAGCAAAACACAGGGATGACCTTATGGTCACTTTGTACTGCGTGGATACAAAGGTTTGGAGGGTCAGATATTTTGAGCACTTAATTTCAACCAGAACTGATGGACGGTGCGACTGCATTTTGCGTCCTTTCAGCTTTTGCTTTCTCGATTTCCTTTTAAATAAGAAAAAAAAAAGCCCTTTCATGAATCGCATGACACATATTGCTCTGTTGCTCAAAGACAGTGGGTTTCTAGGAGAGGTGGAAATAACCTCGATGAGAAGTTACCATGCTTGGGTAGATTACTAAAATACACTGCCAAGTTAACCTTTTCATTTTTGAAGATGTATGTTGCCATAGCGAAGTGATAGCCAAAAATTTTCGACATTGTCCCTGTGGCCATCGTACGATATTCATCTCAATGCGTAAGCGTAACTCATTGCGCAGCATATTTGAAAGTTATGTTTCAGAAAGGCGCCAGAATTTTGGCAACATTCAGTTAGCAGCGTCGCGAGGGTACCCCCTTTTAATACCATGTGGTAAAGCTTGAAATTACTTCTTGATTGAGGCCGCTTCTTATGTGTTTTTATTTCGTAGTCAAGTGTTCGTGTCGTCTAGTTCTACTCTAACCAAATAGGTTTCTCAGTTTGCCCGCGTCCGGAAAACACATGCATGAGGCTTGTTTTCTTGGAAACTGCTATGTTGCAGACATACTAGAGAACGTCGAAGATGCGGACAACGGTTCCAATTGATCGCCGTTTTATGTATTTGTGTTATTGATTTCGTTGGTTTGGCCACTGATTTGGCCACTGCTCTCTTTTGGTAGAGGCGCAGCATCTGGCAGGCTTAAGAGAGGCAGAGAGAAAGCATGCACAGAAAGGCATGGAGGTTAACCAGAGGTAGTTTTGGTTGGCCATTCTGCACCGGACGAAGGAGGCAAGAAGATAAAAAGAGAAAAAAGATCTTAGTGTGGAGAGGAAGAGGACAGCGCAAGTCAAGTAAACGTCATACTCTATCTAGCTTTATGCGGAAGTGTTCTTAAGGTCTCTTACGAAAGCCAGCAAAATTAAGGACTTCCGTAGCGCAAAAAGTAGTCTTCTGCATGGTTTCAATTGAGGGCACTGGCATCGAACTTTGTTTTCTGATATGGGACGATTGTCTCGTCTATCAAGAACTGCGCAGAGTACTTGTGCACAGTACTTGCTAGGAAGCGAGAAGGTACGTGAATGATGCAAGCTTGAAGAACGCGAAATTGGGCTAAGGAAACTAGGGAATAAAGTCGAATGAAGACCTTCGTACAACTGCAAGTACAGCGCAAAAGGACGAAGACACTCATTTCGCATTTTGTTCGCATATCACCAACAATGAGTGTTCTAATGACATTACACGCACAATTCCAAGGAATTTATCAATGCTCTTCGCCTGTATTCTGAGAAGGAGACCAGCCATGGAGTAAAGCTTGAGGCAGACAATTTAGCATCAGTGAGTTCTCCGACGCAGATGTCATGAAGAGCTGACACACGAAATCGTGAAACTTCACCATCACGTCCAACAATATGTCACGAGGTTGTCTTTAAATGGGTACCTGGCCATTGTGGAATCGGTGGCAATGATTCCGCCGATAACGTTGCTCGGACATCACATCAAGGAGAGCACAGCGTTTCAATTCCACTTTCAAGGACAGACGCCGCAAGGCAGCTTCTACACCTGGCACGCACTCTCTCCCTGACCGAGTGGAACACACCAATCTTGAGACTAGCACGACTGCATGGATTGAACCTCTCAGTGAAACTCCGACCTCCATTCGGAATTTCTCGATGTGAAGCTACGCGTCTCTGTAGCCTTTGGTTAGGAGTTGCCTGCACAAAGGCGTACTCTACATTAATTGGAGTGACCGACAGTGCAGCATGTGAGGTTTGCGGCACCGAAGAAAATACCGACCACCTGCAGCGCCACTGTCCACGATATACCCCAGAAAGACAAGAACTTGCTAATGCTCTCCAAAAACTGGACCATCGGCCGCTTCCTGTGCACGTGCTGCTGGAACACCGCCCACATCGCTTGTCGGCCCATAAAGCGGTGAACGTGCTGCTGTGCTTCTTGAAGTCGACGGGCTTGCGTGAACGTCTGTGATTATTAGTGCAAAAACTATTAGCCCACAGGCGTCAGCGAACTCACCGCTAATTTCCTTCTTTCCTTCCCTCCTCTCTCTCTCTCTGTCATATCTGTTCTCCCCTTTCCCAATATCCCGGTGTAGGGTAGTCAACCGTACGTTATTCACGCTAACTGCCCTGCCTTTTGCTCTTCTCTTTCCTCATTCTTCTCATACTTCGGCTCACTGGCAATGCGGGGTTACGCAAAACACCATTGGCTACAGGCTTATTCATTAAGGTGGGGAAGGTGCGCGGCTGTAAAATATTGGACTATTTTAAATAGGAATTAGAAACAATTAAATATTCGTTATTACACTTGGTAGCAATAATACATACTGCGATGCTAAAGACAAAAAGCGTTGTACGTTTGGTACTTTGTATCGTAAACAACTTCTTATTTTGTGTATGGCATAGTAGGGCATCTTGTTTAATATTAAATAGATGGGCAGATTTAAGTACTCTAAGAATCCCTACGTTTAAGTACGTTCGATTTGATTAGAGTCGATGTAGATCTTTTGGGAACCTTCGTTCTCAGATATTCGACCTAACACTTTTGCTTATGTTTTTTTTTCTTTTTGCTAAAGGAGCTCCAATATTTTACTAAAACGATCTATGAGTCAGGCAATCTTTGTGCAGCATGTTTGCTTTCGTTTCTTACGGGCATTATGGTGGAGAGGTTACCTTGTGTATAAGTTTCTAGGAGTTGAGCGTGACAGTACAGTCATACTTTCTGCCTGCATCCCAAATAAGGAAAGCGTTCAAACACCTACCTGCCCGACATGACAGTAACGTGGTATTTCAGATTACCTTCAAATTTGAAATTTAGTGTGTTGAAATCAACGCTTCAGCCGGAGGGGATGAGGTAGTGGCTGCGTTGGAGGGTTCTATATTTTTTTTCTTTCGAGCTACATGAATGATTGTGAAGCAATAAATGATCCAAATTCGAAGCCACAGCTTCTTCCACAAGTGTCGCCAGGGAAATGAAGCAATGCCACGTATGAAAAGTTTATATTCTTGTACATTTGAAGTGCGTCTGCCGGGGCCTTTGGAGGCTGTGAATTTTTTGAGTAATTATTTAGCAACGCATGCGGGGCATCATCGTTGCGACGTCGTCGTTGGCAGTGAAGCCGTGTGTGCCTTCTGCGTTGTTTTCCACCAGCCACCTAATTCTCGGTGCATCCTCAATTTCGAACATGAACCATATTTTAGGAAAATCACCATTCTGCGTCACAGACTTTCTACAATAATTACAAAAGGCAACTCTGGTATGAGATCGTTCAAACAACCATGGGAATCATGATTAATACGTACATCTGACTGATCCTCATGCGTGTGGCTTCAAACGCTCTTGTGGCTTTGTTTATTACTGTTTACCTGCCTTCATTTCCCTAAATTTGAAAGCAATCTACACTTTCCTAAAGGGAATAGCAATAAGACGATGCGAGCAGGCATAATCGCTATAATAATTGCAGTGGTACTGCCTGTCGAGGTGGCAAAATCGAAACGTGCCGAGCATCTCAACACGCTGGCTTGTCAGCAAGAAATCGTTGCAGCTACTGCTAGACTGTTTTTGCTCTATGCCATTCGCCGACGCATGCGTCCGTGGCATAATATCGGACTTTTGTGCTAGAGTTCCTGTGTTGAAATCCAGCCGTCGGATAATTTTGTTAATGCTTACTTCATGATTCATAATGGAGTACCTTGTTATATAATATGTGTTTGCACTGTAAGGAATCCGTACATTGACGGAAGGTCAAATCTATGTACTAACCGCCATTCCCACACTGGCTGAACCATCGTGCTTGCAGCTTCCGTAGACAGTAGCGCCAGAGGTCTCCCTAGTAATTTTCGTACCAAACTGTATGGCATATGCCTCCTTTGTGCCATCGACATTATCATCTCGAGCATGGAAGCAAACATTTGCACGCCAACATACCACCATGTTTCCAAGAGCAATTCTTCTGTGATGCACTATTGTCATCATGGTAGGGTACATTACTGATTGTATGGTGGCCTCCAAAATCATGCACATGCATCACAGGTCTTACAGTATGTGTGGACCGCACTGCTTTGCCGTATATGTCCAGCATTGTTCTTGCGTGATGGCTCAGTGGTTAGCGAGCCCAGCTCTCAACTTCACATCGTTGCAGTTACATGGGTTTCATTCTCAGTCGTGGTGGTTAGAGACGAAGCCTGGTTTTTCGACACTCGAGGGCAATGCTGAAGCTGTGGCTGAAGAGGCAGCTTGATGGCGGCAAAAAACACGTTGATGACGGCAATGATCATTGTCAGCATTACAAAATGGGCGGAGGAGGAAAGGGGGGACGCGCAAAGCTAACTTAATATCGAGCATGTAACGGCTGCTGCAATAAAAACAAAAATACGAGAGAGAGAGAGAGAACAGATACGTAAAGATTAAGAAAAGCACTGAAACAAACTGTGGCACCTGACTACATGGTCGGCATGCTTCGTGTGGTCGTTACTGAAAACTGTGCCCATCAGTCACCTTTATTCTTTTCGTTCATGGAAAGCAGCTTAGGTTTCAAATCTACTGTGACAATGTTTTTCCTTTGTCCATAAAGATTCTTCAGAGAGGCCTTGCCAGCGTACAAACTCCACTGGCTTTAACAAGTGCTAACCACCAGACCATTCAAAAATCGAGGAATGGAGTTAAGCAGAGCACCAAATGCGTTTCAACAGCTGTAATTGTGATTTGAAGAAGTCATTTAAGCGTTGATTATTGTTGTTATTATTATTGTGTTGTTATGGCAGTGCGTGGTTGCATTTTAACAAATTAGGATAGCAGAACTATAAGGAAGCTGCCGTGAACACGGTTCATTTCGAAGAAAAGTGAGGGATTCAAGAAATGTTTCTTTTTAATAGGAACAATTTTTTAGCTTTTCATAGTAACCTGCGTTGTTTGACAGTACGAAATATACGAACATATTTTCTTTTCCGCCGTGTAGGCAAGACTGTGCCCCCGATTACTAACAAAAATGCCCCTACATGCCGAGTGTCCCAAGAAATGCTAACTAAAGACGACGCCGAGATACTGCCCTGATCTATTATTCGTCGCAGCAAACATTTCGCCTCCGGAACGCATAAGCGATCGTAGGGGAAATGAAACTGGCCCTTATAGACTAGGTACACACGCAGAAACTTTAACCTCACAAACCTTGCGCACAAGCTGGAAGTAAACGTGTTCCGGAATCTGATTTAACCTGGCTTCATATTTATGCGGGTTCAGTATAGTTCTCATCAAAGTGACAGCTGGCACAGAAGAAGCAGCAGGATTGTCAAGATTGTTGGTATTTACGAGGCTGAGGCTATGACGAATTAGTTAGCGGGGTTTGACGAAGCTACAAACATTGTGATCTTTCTCCTGTCGATGGAACGATCCTAAAAATCAAGCGGCGCAGGACTGGCGAGCGAAGGAGACCAGCATCGAACAGGAGGGTTCAGGTGAAACGCGTTGAGCAGAACAAGACGAGCGCTTTCCTGTTAGTTTCTAACTCGTGAAGGTGAGCGTGTAATTCGCTTTGGGTGAGCTGCAAAAGTGCTTCTCCATCTTTTCTGATCACATGCATAGCTGAGGCAACCGACAATTCCTTGCTGCTTGCGTTCGCGGGGTGTTCTTTTGGAGCGATTCGCGGTTTCTGACCGGCGACAAAATCAGTGCCGACAGCAGGCCTTCTTCACACGCACGAGATTCAATCGGTTTGCTTTCATTTTTGTTTTAGCGACTGAGGGAGTCAGCGCGTTCGAATGCCACTACTACTCGTATAGCAGGACTTTGCTCTTCCGAGCTTCGCTTGCAGCTCTGTCATTACTTTTTCTCAATTCCTTTTTTCTCCAAATTATTCTCTCGAAAAGAGACCCGCTCTTAAACTTTTTCTGCGAGTTTGTTTCCTTTCAAAGGGAAACCGTCTTGGCGTGGCGTTGTGATCTTTCCTTGGATGAATATGGCTCTCGTGGGGCAGTCTCTTTGCTACTGGTCTTTGATGGCGGCCCATGCTATAGCTTCGGGGCACCCGTAAAAAGCAGAAGCAGTGGCGCGGAAGTTCGCACAATGCGGCTTTCTAGGCGTTCGTCTCCGATGGATTTTTTTTTTCGCACTTGCATGCATGCGGAAGCGCGTTCGTCCTCGAAAAAGCGTCCATCGTTGACGCGGGCTCACGCGTGTTTTATTCAAGTTGAGTGTCGGGACCCGCAAATGCTTTGCGAGAACGAAGCCACTGCCTCGGAACGTCGGGTGCTGCGATGCGGGACATTTGGCGGCCTCCATACAATGGCACGTGCGCATCGACGATTCGTACTGGCGAACGACGTTGTGAGTTATGTTGTCCCTCCGTTTCATTATTCATTTAGGTCTTCTCTAGTCTGTCATGTTTTACGCTCTTGCCGACATCGTGATGGTGCGAGGAAAATGAAACGATTGTGTTTATGAAATATTCACAAGAAGGTAACGAGTTCCCGTGGAACAAGAACAGATGGCATGTGCGCCGTAGGCATGGGACGAGTACAGTAGATAGTTTCAACGCACTGAACGGTCAGCAGGAAAAAAGAAATTGTTCCTCTTTAATATTGTTAATTTTATTTCAGCATATTATTAGGACTGGTATTATTAAACAAGAAAATAACGATTCTGCCCCGCATGGTAAGATATCAAAATCAGTTAGATCTACGCAACTTCCAGCAGCCTTACGTCGCATTCTAATGAGGAGTTATACCGCAATATGCACCGATTGAATATTGCTTATTGAATATTAGGCAAACGTCGGTGGTGCAGTTGCTCTATTACTATAGAAACCAGCTGCTAAATGCGAGCTCGCCGGTTCAGTTTCACGCGCGGCATTCACATTCGTGTTCTGACGAAAAAAAAATCCCGTGAACTGTTCTACATCATCTTGACAGAACAGAAGGCATAGCATGCAGAAACAAGCAATATAAAACAGCACGCTATCACTCTATCATTCCACTACCTTGATAGTAAATAAAACCAATATGTAAAAGGAACCGAATGGGATACAAAAGCGAACAGTTTGACTTATCTTCGCTGAACAGAGAGGAAATGAAAGTATATTGAATATCTGAATATATTAAGGAGAAGGAAGAAGAAGTATTTTAATGATTGGAAAATGTAGAGAGGTCGGCCGGATAATGGAGCATCTTGCCTGCTACTCTACGTAAGGGAAGAGCAAGAGGGGAATAAAAAGGGTCACAATAAATAAATAACACGCCAGCCTCTATGTAGCAGTTATACTTTCGTGCAAGAAACTTACACAATTCTGTCTGGGCACGGGCCAGGCTGCTCACACCAAAAGATAAAATAAGCAAAGCAGAGAGGCTAAGTTCAATACACGAAAGAAGTGTACCTTTCTTTCGAGCGCATACGCGTGTAGCGTGTAGGAGGAGAAAGTGCCTTTACATTGTTGACACCTCGCACTGTCGTGGCGAACATGAACGGACATTCTAGGGGGAACGTTTGTGCCTGTAACCCGTGGCGCTAAGAAAAGTTTATTCCTGCGACCAAGAATTAGTTGTTCTCGACGGAACCTGGCCACAGCCATATAAGGAACATTAGGCATAAAGGACGCCTACGGGCCCAGTAATTGCTACTTTTACCAACATATCAGCAGTCTCATTGTGAGTACGCCCACAGTTGCCAGTAATGTTCAAAGACGCCTTTGTTTAACGTGTGGTGGAATGAAAACGTATACCAACCGGTTAAGACGAGACTACCTTGGACCCTGCAGTGACAAGACAGCGATATAGTCGATGAACAGAATCATAAGCGACACATTATTCGAAATCGTGTGGAAGACAAAATAAATGGCCAGCATTTCGGGCCCAGAGATGGGCTTGCAGTCCGGAAGACAAAAAAGAAATACGCTCTTCATCTCCGTCTCGCCCAATAATTTTACAGCTGAGCTGTGTAGCGAAGTTCCACGATGGTTTTCCTGCGCAGCTAGTCTCAGATCCCGAGACGAAACAGGCCAACACACTCTTGAGGATGGCTTTCAAGACCGCTCTCCGCCTGCCGATAAGTACATCGACTGAGAACTTATTGGCGCTGGAGTTACACAACACCATCAGCGATCTCGCAGAAGCCCTTTAAGTCTCGCAACAACAGGTACTTGCGTGGACTCGCATGGGCCGGGAGGTCCTACAAACATTGCGTATCCAAGCTACAACAACACGAACCCTAGAAACCTGCTTTATACATCACCACGTCTAGGACAGGCATCCCGTTGCCTCGATACCACGCAACATGTACCCTAACCTACACTCCGCCAAGAGGATAGTGAGGGCCCAGTAGATGAAGAAAACATTCAGGTTCCACACCACGGCTCGTTTTAAGGACGCTGCCATGTATAGGACGAAGAACAAAGTTGCAGGGGCAATGGTCTACGACCGGTGAGGCCACGTTACCTCCGGTGCATCGACCTGCCTCTGCGTGACCGCGGAAGCTGAAGGGCTGGCCATAGCGTTATTCATCCGCGAAGGCCAACGCACAAACAAACCACTGACGATCCTCACGATTCCCATCACGCCTGCCGCAATCTCCTACAAGGAAGAATCGGAAGACCTGCTGTACAAGTCCTGGCCCAAATAATCAAGGAGGACACTCTGGAAATCCCCGCCCAAATCATCATCGGGATACCGGACCGCACTGGCATCACGGGTAACGTGCACGCCGACAGAGCAGCTCAAGGATTCGTGCATAACTGAGCACTCATCACGCCGGCTGCAGGAGGCCCGAGCCCTGTCGACCTCGAGTATTCAGCCATCGTGAACTACCACAGAGGGAGTCGCTTGCGATATCGACCAGCCCATCGAAAACGAAATACAGACGATGACCATGCCTGGCGTAGGCACTCACACGAACCTGCACATATTACATTGCATGCAACCCACAGCCAGAAGGGACGAATGCCCGGGGCCTAACCAAACCTATACCACATTACGTGGGAGTGCACGCTACACAATCTAGAACAACAATACACGAACACCACGAGGGAGAAATGGGAGGCACTGCTGTCCAGCTCGGCCCTCGATGACCAGTTCAAGCTGATCCAGAGAGCTGAGGAGATGACAAGGGCCAGCGCAGGCCTGGACTACGGCCGCCTACCGTTAGCGATTATTCTGATTATTCCTTCAATAAAGTTTATCGACCCTAGCTTATCCTGCGAAATTAGTAAGCGTACAAAGTAAGCGTTTAAAAAGACTCGGGTATAACACATGATCTGCACCGGTATAACGAAGGGTTTGCGAGGTCTTGGTTAGATTTCAGGCACTCACAAACCGAGGGCCCAGCTCACAAAGCTTTTTGTTCATAAGTGCTCTTAGCCATGGAACGGCTGCCTTTGTTGCTGATATGTCCATTATCAGAATCGGCCCGCATTTGCTTTTATCAAAAATTTTCCCCAATAACTGGCTGAAAATACGGGTCCGAGAGACAACTCGCTCGTACGGATTCGCAGTGCTTTTGACTGATGAAGTGTCATTCACTAATACTAACCGTACGCGAGTTTTAATATTATGAAGCAACATAAGAATGTAACTGGTTCATACAGCTTTGCTGTCTTTCACCTTCGAGGCCCATGCCGAACTAAGCGTAAATAGAATGCGAAGCCTAACGTTAAAAAAATTACGCTAAAAATAATTCTACATGCTGCTGCAAGAAACATCGCTCTTTTGCTGACATATCATCCTGAAAAAGAAAAAAGAAACACGTTATAAGGTGCTTTGATTCAAGATTTATCGCACAATTAACAATGAGGTTTTCACAGTTTATCAGCGCCGAAGAGGAAGCAGTAGCAATTCTGTACTTTTATGTAACCTTTTCAGTGCACCTTGGAATAAGCAAGAAACAACACAAAATAATTGCACATGGTAAAACAAAGCTAATGTGAGAACGGAAGTTAACAGGAAGTTCGGGTGATGGGAGAGAAACAGGAAGCTGGTTCCAGATAAAGCTTTTCTATTACCTTCGCTGCCCTTCCACAGTGTTTGCCATCTGGGCATGAGATAAATATCAACTATGGCTTTCCTGCATTGTTGGATTCCATGTTTCCCTTACATTTTCACATGTTTAACCAATCCACACAAGCTATATAGCTCGCTTCAGAGCATTATTGATTACGAAGGCCTCGTTAGCTGGCTTTGAGCGGTACGAAAATATAGTCGCTTGCGTTAAGACAAAGCATTTAACGTATTTTATTGTTCTTTAGAATGTGCCATTGTTTGGTTTTGTCGAAGCTTTCTTATATTTCCACTCCACTCATATTGAAAAGCAAGAAAGAAAGCATACCTATCAAATAAAGTTTGAGGCACTAATTCGTTACCGCTATTCATATATTTTGATGACTTGAAGCCATGTGGTAATCCCTCTATATTTCTCACATTCAGCTACATATTTTTGCCGCAGCATGCTGAAAAATGTTTTCTTCATTTTGCTTAGTGCCATAAACTATCAAGCTTCTACATTTGCTCTTGACAACTAAATGTGCACCGCAATAATTAGCAGGATAATGCCACTATTACCTAAAGTATTACAAATGTTTTTGCTTGCCAAGGAAAACTTTCTAAAAAGCGATACATTTTCCACCAAACTGCCAATTTCACTCCACTGTAAGTGCCGCTGTAGTTACACACTTACTTAGGTTTGCAAAACGGGCACTTTTATACTCAGACAGAACAAGAAGGAAGCGAAACTCACGACAACTGCAGATCATGATACACTTTTTTGGTGAAACTAAGACACTAGTCGCGTTTTAGGGCGAATTTAACGTAATGATAATAGCCGAAGGTCATCGAACTTTGCCTCAATAAGTGCGTTTTAGAAACACCTCCATACGCATGCGTGGCAAGTGCAGATTATGATACACTTTTTTTGGGAAACTAAGACACTAGTCGCGTTTTAGGGCGAATTTACCGTAATGATAATAGCCGAAGGTCATCGAACTTTGCCTCGATAAGAGCGTTTTAGAAACACCTCTATACACATGCGTGGCAGCTCCAATGTGTTGAGGCAAGTTTTGCCATGCACAGATACTCCAAATTCACTTATATTACCTTTGCCCGATGTATTATGTTGGTGATTCATTGAACTACTAGGAATTTGTCAACGTACAAGGAAATTACGTCTCGTAGCGTGCGACATTCGGGTGATTGAAACGTCGAACTTCAGACATCTGCAAAGCACGCGTCACCTTGCATGACTAATTCTATCGGCGTTATCAAGGTGGCGTTATATTTAACAAAGTCAGAGACTCGTTCTCTGCGAAGGGCGAGCAGTGTGGCATTTCTGAACGCCTCGTCACATGTGGATCATATCGTGATAACATGCAACTATTCCGTCTCTTCAGCGGAACTGCCATAATGTTCATTTACTTTGCGACTCTTGCAGAAAGTAGACGTAACGCCATTGTCCAATGTACTAGAGCCCAGCGCCCAAGAGGACCAAAGAAATGAGCTAGGTGCCAATTGAGAGATTGAGTTAAATAATACTTTCTTGCAATTTCCTGCAGGGCGTACTGCTTTTAACAATCCATGATATTAGATGGAGCTTTTGCTTGCTGTCACTCCGAAGCGGGCATTTACAGTAAATCGGGGTAGTGCACTCAAAAAGGAAGATGTACTTCCAGCTGCTGGGACATTTGGGGTTTACGACATCCATTATGTAGTGATCGCGCCGCTTTTTTGGCACAGAATTATTGGTGGACCTGAAATTCAGGCTCACTGGAACTCTTACGAAAATCATTACAAGGACGGAGGGCATGCATTGAAGTGCGTTTGGATTATTTAAGGATATAATCCCTAGAATATGCATTTTCCTAGTCAATATTGCACGAATAGCTATTTACAGTAAAATAAGAGTCATGCACTGCTTAGTGATATCTGTGCTTCTGTGCCGGGGTGTACCCCGTAGAAGCTTAGAACACATTGTGCTAAAGTGTGTGTTGCAAAAGACATATCGTACTTGCAGCAAATGCATTTTTCTGCCAGCATTTTCTGCCAAATGCAATGCTTCAAATGAGAAACATTACCGCTGACAAAAACAAAGCACTTAAAAAATATGAAGGCTTCCAAACAAATCGCACTGCGGTATGTTGACATAGTTGTGGAATGCAGCGCAAGGCAGACAGGGTCAAGAAAAGAAAGAACACGGAACACTGGACGAGCGCTTTTGTGCATATTAACAGTTCAGATTCATGAGTAGCCACACGAAGAGTGCTTAGGAGGCCACCAAGAATTTCAACTTATTATTTGTAAAATACGTGCCAAGAACTATTTCGGGGTACTTAAATTGAAATACATTTATTAATAATGCCTTATGGAAGAATACGTGAGAGAGATGTTAGATGCTAATAAATAGGAGAGGTGACGAATATCCACTACGGATAAGAATTAAAGAAAATGTTCTTACACATGATACCTGGCGATTGATAGTAATGATGGTACACTGTTCGACGTGGTTATATCGACTGGCATTCACTACATAAGTTGCTCCCATATGGCTGGGCGGGATTACGCATGGTGTAAGTGTGCGTATTAATTGAAACTATTTCATGGTTTGGCGATGTTCAGAAACCCTCTCTGAACTTGTTCTTGTGCGTTTCTTGAAGGTTGATCTCTAGCAGCCTTTAATAAATTTTATGCTAGCTCCAGTCCTTGCTGACCCCCTTATAATCACCAGCATTATGTACAAGTTCTGCAAACAGGTAGGTTTGTGCTCACGCATTGGGCATGGAGGTGCAGGAATGGAGAAACATAACTGAACTAGCACATTGATTAGATTACATTGCTCGCCACCAAACAGATATCAATTCGACCCGATACCGAGAGAAAGACCTTCTTTTTTCGTTTTTCTTGAAGTCCGAAACCGTTTTTTTTAATACTGGACAGAAGCACCCTCACGGATACACATTTGATGTTATTAATGGGACAGTAACTAATATGATAAAAAAATATTTGGCTTTTAGCAATTCTACTACTGAAAATCCCTCACGCGTTCTCTCTTACCGTTCACGCCTTCGAACATTGCGAAGAAGTAAAATTATTATGATCCTTCCTCTTTTTTTGCTTTCACAGGCTTCTGACCTCAAAATATGCTTCCGCATGCCATTCGAGCCATCTTTATAAAGGCGATCCACAAGATAAACGCTGTCGAACTATTCTGCGGGCCAGCTCCCCTTTCCATTTCCTACTGCTCTCTGTTTCGACTTTCTCTTACGGTGCCATCACTCGTAATTGCGAGAGATTCCTTCGCTTCAGCCGTTGTTCCAAGCGCTGGACATACGGGTAACGTGGTATGTGCGGCAATACGCTTTCTTTCATTAGAACCGGGACTGCCATTGGTTATCAAGGGTGGGCAAAAATGTTGCTGGGACAATTAGTCGGCTAAGTTGTAAGGTGTTATTTTGCTCAGCGCCAAAATATGTATCCGCATTCCGGCTATAACAGTTTATGCTTTCTTGCCATAACATTGGTATTCTCTGTTAATTACGCGCTTGTCGGCATTATTTTGCTGGTCCGCGAGCGGACAAGAAAATGAAACATGAGGGCTTTGTCAGTGACAACCACGCCTAAATGTTGCTTCATGAACGTACGCGCATGCTTCATGAAACGTACCTTTCATTTATTCCCTAAACGGGCATTGTTAGGAGAAATCATAGTTGAATTTAATGGAGTTTCAGTGCAAAAAGCGTCAGATTAACTTGCAGGCATGTTGGCTCAAATGGATGGATTGCTCCGGGTTACGCGAGGTTCCTTAACTAGGACGCAATTTGCGCGGGCTACAAATTCTGGATTGATAACAGCAGTTACGCGCTCATGATGATAACGATGACAACTATGTGCTACTCAGCAGAATTTGAGAAATTCACCTAATAGTTGTTCGGTTTTCACGCGTTAAAGCCGTGAAGTGTAAGAACGGATAGCAGAATAATTAAATAATCATAATAAGGGCCTTTGAAGTTTAAAACCATCGTATAGTTGAAGGTTTTCTCAAGGAAAAAAATGACCCAGGTTCAGGTTTGATATGTTTGATTTCAATCTATAAGTCGCCAAATCCAGAAATCGCATTAAGTTTTCCAGCGTGCTGCATGTTTTCGAGAATGTTGATGCTCATAACTTCCAGCATATTCTTATTACCTCATCTAAAAGCATAGACGATTTTATTCTCAGGCAAAGGTCGGGCCCTTTGCACATTTTGATGACTATATAATAAAGTATGTTACTCATTTTATAACCTCCTGAAACACATTACAGTTTTTAGCACAATTTCAACCACTTACCAACTCAGACTAAAACTCTGGGTGCGCTTATATGACAGTGTAGATATTGAAGGAACTTGTCACACGACATACCTTTACGGAAGCCGTGTTGCGACGGATGGAAAAGTTATTACTGTCTAGGAAATTCATTACGTGTGGGCATATGATGTGTTCCATGATTTTGCGAGGGACACTATAGTTATGGATATGGAACGATAATTTAAGGGTGAATTATGGCAACTGATCTGTAGATTGAAACTAACTTGCTCTTTTCCTACTCATTTGGAATGGTGCCTGAAGATAGTGATTGGGAAAACAGCAGGGATAGGTACATCGCAGAGATGCTCTTCGTGTTCTTTAGAAGCGTTGGGTTGGTTTAGTCAACGCCAGTCGATGAAGATAATTTATGACTAATAATGAGTGCGGATATTCCATCTTTTGGAAAAATAATGTCCTGCTTTGAAAACATGGTTGAAACAGGGAAAGCAGGAAAAGCAAGAAGGGGCACGCATGGTCTTTCGGCCGTTGGCGAGAGCCTACAGCAAAGAAAGCTTTAGAGGAGCTGTGAAGACGAGGTCGGCAGCATGTTTTTGACCGATCTATAGTAGGTTGTTTGAAATGGTGTAGATATATGGCATCACGACATGCTTATTTGGCCTCTGGCGTGGCGTAACAGTAAGTGAGGCCGGAAACTTCTTTAAAAGCCTTGATCCCGCTGCAACTAGCTCACTCGAAGGAAATCCCGAGGCTCTCAGCTCACTGTTCTAAAGCCTTCTTTAAATTCGAAGTTATTCAAGCAATTATTTTTTCTAAGTCTGCGAAGGTTGAACAATGTTAACATTTCCTTAATTTCTTTCTCAGCGACCAATAGTACGCAAGAAATAGCAAGCCGCTCTTTTAACAAAACCGCTCTGCAATTAGTTGCACCTGCAATTTAGAAGAACCGGAAGCACGAGGTTTTCGGTTCTGAAATGACCAATGCCCCTCGTTGAGCGTTCGTATTGGCGTGCGTCGCAGCCCCAGTGACACCGGTCGTCTCGAAACCCAAAGTCATTGTATCGCAAGCTGCGAATTCCACGCATTCTTCGCAGTGGCGTTCAGGGATCGGTAATTCCACAGGCACGAAGCGCGGAGCGTCCAGTGCCATTGTGTTCTCAAGAGCGTCCACAAAAAGGCTACTTGTTTGGGAAAGAGGGCAGCCACCCAGCTGTGAACGACTTGATTACACGTGGAAATTAATTAGCTGCCCTGGAGCAATGGACACGAGGCATTCCCGCCGGTTGAGCAAATGTCTTCCCCGCGCTCTCTGGCCGCTACTGGCCCAGCTCGCCTGCTTCCGCGCGATCGATAACTTGCCAAGCTACGAAGCAGTTTTACGCCTTGTGGCTGCACCGTGCCCACCCTCGGTATTTGCGAGGTTAACCCCGGCTTGAAGCGACGTGATCTTTCAGCGGACTGTTCACGAGTGATCTATACAGATCGGTCAAATGTTTCCATGAAAGAATAATGAACTGCAGGCAGTTAGCGTATTCATGAGTGCGCCTACAAGGAGATCGAAGGCGTTTGAACTGGGAGGAGGCAAGTACGCGACCTTCACATAATAATATAGCTTGTTCAATGATAGTTTGCGCCCGTTAGCATTTTATGAACCTTTATTGGCTGTAACGTAGTGATCAAGATTTCATTTCTTCAGTTATATGTTCTTTGTTACCAATGGCGCTGCTGCTACTAGCTTTTATTTGAATGTTTTGCGGGGGTGGAGGGGGGGTCATAGCTTTTAAGCTTTTAAGGGGCGCGCAAATTTTCTTTTCTTTCTCTTTGTCAGGTGCTGCTAACCATTCTTCTTTCATTATTATTGTTCCATAAATATTTCCTTTCTCCAGTGACCAACATAAAGGACATGAGGAAGTGAAGAAAAATTGGGCATATCTGTAACACGCATGCGTCATTGCATGTTGCATGCAGGTAAAAGTGGTTAGGTCATAAAAAGAAAGAAAAAATCGAAGAAACGAGACAGACGCGGAAACACACCGAAGGTGTTGCTTAGTCAAGAGGTGCGGATTGTAACGACAGTCCCTCAGATATTTGTCGACTTCAGGAACTGCAGCAATGTACTTATCACTTTCTGGACTTGCGAAACGTTGCTCCCAGGAGGGCCTCAACGAGAATGGCATCGTAGCTGACAGGGGAGATTTGTTTTGTGATGTTGTAGAGGCTTTGAATTTCTGGGAGCTACTGTTTAAAAGAGCTTCAGTATGTAACCTCAGTCATAATAGGAGAATTTGCTGGTGCTGCAAAACTTGCGACTGGGTGTGTGGTATAGCGTTTCTCTGGGGGCTTTTGGTGGTGCTCCTGTCTTTCATTATATGGAAGCGTGCCTATCATGAAAGCGCTTAGAGCGTGGTGCATTGACTGAACATTGCACGCCGTGTCGAATATGTGTATTTCACAAGGAGTCTACAGAACGAGTGACAGTCTTCCAGTAGCGAGAGCCACACCCCTTCAATATGTACTGTCGATGCCTCTGGAACTAACTTTCCTGCATGGCGACTAGATTTCGTGAACTCTGGGAAACATAAGTCCCCTTTGCGAAACATTAGCTGCAGAGACGCTCCTTGTGTGATCACTGTCGATCAACTCAATCGTGCGTCTAATCATGGACCTCTGTTTCCATTGAATAAGTATTGTACGAGCAAACTTCTTTAGGTGCCTAATGCATTGCAATGGTGCTGCTTCAATAATCGGCCCATCATTCTCTTAAAATCACCTCGTGAAGCAAGCTACACATAGGCGTGCTGTGAGCTAGAGCCAACAATGCAGAATAAAGTCAAAGGAGCTATGCGAAGTGGCACCGCTCTGGAATGAAGCCACAAATGAGCAAACGCGGTAAAACAGAGTGCGCCGAGTTCAAAGGGATCAAAGGGCAAGACAGCGAAGCAAGAAAACTTTTACATTAGCTTCGGGGGTTTTTTTTTCGTTTCTTCTTACTCACATCACCTCAAACCAAACAGTTACAGAAAGGAGTGATAACAAAAAAGAAAAAGAAAGCTGCCAGGTTGCTATACTTTGGAAACATTCTGGACGCCATCGACTCCTGCTAAGCTTTACACTTTAATCTGATCAGATAGCGTGTGCGACAATGAGAGCCTCAGTGCAACCAACAATGGAGAACAACATAGCCGATAGCAATAGCATGACAAACTTTTACAGCATCTGGTATGGCAATCGCCGTCATCCATGGAACGTGTATTCGTAATTCAACATGCTTCATGTCTCTTACACGTAACATTGACTCTTCAGACTGGACTGTGTCTTTGATACCAATGTCAAACACACGAACCACCAAATCAGTTGTAGACGAGCTTATAGTGTGCACTGTGGAATCGGTTGCTCCCATAACTGCATATCAGACTACTGGTTTTGCTTGGTTATGTCCTTCTATGTGGACAATTACAACGCATACATTAAGGGAAATAGGCGATTACGCTTCCCATCCCCGCCAAAAATTCTCCTGAGCAAACAGTCTGGTCAGTGCGCCCGGAATTTCGGGTCGACAAACCACGCTCCAGCTAACTTTAGACATGAAATGTTGCTGCCGTCCATACCTAAGTAGATGAACAGATGAAATACCGCCACCCTTATCTCTGTCTCTTTCTCGGCCGCGCAGTTTTCCGCGTTAAAGTTCAATATTCTTCCAGCACTCATATAGACAGCAGATCCTAATAGAATAAGTGAAGAAACGAGCCATAATGAAATGAGCGGCAGTACTGGGTCAAGCTACAACGAAAAGTAAAAAAAAAAATACCAGCCAGAATCATTTCCCTCTTTCTATACTTCCACTCTTCATACTCTCAGTTTACCGCACGCAGGCAACCATTTTCCTTTCAGCCTATAGGAGAGTTGAGCCCCGAGACGTCGTATATAAACTGCGACTGGCAGAGGGCCCCACGTTCTTGTACGCAATACTTTGTTTTTCCCCTCTCTTTCCATCATCGTCGAAACCCGTAACGCGATATCGGAGCTCGGGCTCCCTTCTACTCCCGGTGCAGTGTTCCGCTCCGCCGAGCGCAAGGAGCACCGAGCGCTCTGTGTAGGCTCGGACGTGTTTCGGTTCGACCCACTGGCCGGCACAAACATCGCTTCGCGGCAGGCCGCAGTTTCACTACTGGTCGATGGAACGTGTAGCACTGCCCCCCCCCCCTCCCCCCCCCCCCTCTCACTCGGCTATGGTCCTGCTCAGTGAAAAGCAGACGCGACAGCCTCGCCGGAAAGAACTTGAGGTTCACTAGCTCCTGCTCCGGGGGTATAGTTTTATTGTAGGGTGCGCTGGCGACCTCAATATAAGGTTACTGCCGCGTTTCGTTATTTCTTTGCGAGAAAAAAGAAAAAGAGAGAATGCGTGTTAGATAATGCAGAAAGAAGCCAGGAATCACGGGATGGCAGCTGACCTTTTGCTTTCGCTGTCTTATCGGTGGCCTACTCGCCAACCTAAACATGTCTCCATGGTTTCTTAAGGTTCGTTTTTTTTTTCGTCTTTGGAGCTTTTTTCTAGAGTCGCGTACGGAGAAGCCATCTGCTGGAGTAAATCTCCGTTCTATACACGAGCGCACTACCGCCACATGGCAAACAGCGTTCAGTTTTCTCGAGGTTTCATTATCATTTGAAAATGTGCTTAAACAGGCTTGTAATGCACGCTGTCTCATTATTATCCCGAATGAGCCATCACTCTCTATATTGTTACACTGTTTTAACTCATCCTACTTTACGTAAGCGTTTGCTGCCTTTTACAATGGGGGGAGGGGGGCAGAGTCATATCAAATTATGGAATTTTACGAGCCAAAACCGCGATCTGATAATCAGGCACGCCGTAGTGGGGACTCCGGAAATTTGAACCAGCTGGGAGTTCTTTAACGTGCACTTAAATCTAAGTACACGGGTGCTTTCGCATTTCACCCTCATCGTAATGCGGCCACTGTGGCCGGGATTTGATCCCTCGGCCTCGTGCTTAGCAGCCCAATACTATAGCCACTAAGCATCCACGGCTGGCGGGAAGGAGAGTGTATTCTACGAACATTGGCATGAAATGCAGTTGCTACGCTGACGAAATCATGCAGCCTTGTAATGAAGATGGGTACAGCCTTGTTTAATGAATGGTGAACATGGTCAAGAGAGAGAAGAGAGAGGAATAAAGACAAAGGCATGGAGGTTAATCAGATGAGAATAGGGAATTTGCTACGAAACACAGAAGAAATGAAAACGGAGATCGAAGTAGCTTAAGTGGCATTCCTCAATTCAATGAATTCTCTAGTGTACCAAATGTATCGAGTACGTGCATTTCATTCTTATCGGACATAAACGACTGATAGTAAATAAGGACCTTACTAATTAATTTCTTGCACTGAAAAAAAGCTGGACCTTCCACAAGCACCGGGGGAACTGTGGGGAGCGTAAGGTGGTCAGCGCTCGAGATAAGACGATTGAAATATTGGTGGAAACAAATCAGGGAATAAATTGAGCCGGTGTCGTTGCAGATTTAGGTATCTTTACAGTATGGAGACATAGGTTTTAAATAACAGACTCAATATCGCGTTAACATCAGAATAAATCTTAGACTTCAGTAGATGAAGTAGGAGGAGGAGGAGCAAATAAAGAGAGAAGGCATGGATGTTGACCAAAAATGCCCCTGGATGGTTTCCCTACACCTGATTTCCTTAAGCAGACAAGGGGCATATTTGCAGCTACATGCTTTCATAGCACATGCCATTATAAATCATCATCATCGGCGCTTGCCGTCGGCCATAGTAGGCTAACTTGAATGCTTAACCAACAAACTGCGTAACCTCGCCTCCTGCAGCGTTGCAGCACAAAGCACAAGAAGATGTGCATTCAATTCAATACCACCAGACCCACAATTCTATAAGTAAAGGAACTGATCCGAAACCACCGACGACGTGTGCCATAGCATGCGAATAGCCGGACGCTTCTAGAAACATTACTAAAGGCGTGATGCGCATGAACACCTATATCTGCTCCAGTCAGCATATCTAGGCTGTGCTTCTTGCTTTATTGCGTAATTATGTAAAACACGGAGTCGTTAACCAGCACATCCTTACCGGTAATATCGGTGGAGAGCCTGTGCGTCTCAAAGAAATATATTGATCCAATTTGGGGAGACGAGCGCATCCCGCAACCTGGTTGCGCGAGGGCCCGTGCGATTTCCATGAGCCAACGACCATCCACCTCCCAGCACCGAACACCACTAAAGGTGTCGAAAGAGCCAAGTAAATCTACTTAAAAAAATAGCAACTGTCACCTGAAGCGTAAATGATTGCAATCAATAGCAAGGTATGGCTTTGTCCTGAAATTCGTCCGCCGGAAGTTTACTGTCCTTTCCAATCGGACCACTGCATACACGCAGCTGCACAACATGAACAGTAGTGTTTGTACGCGCAACGCTGAAACCAGTGAGCAAAGGCGCTGTCCAGCCCTCGCAGCGTTGCAGAGCCGATTCGACAGGGTGCGACGGGGCATCCACTGGGTTTCGCAGTTTTTGCTGCCAAAATGTTATAGCGCATCTTCTCTCCCCCCTCCCCCTTCTATAGTAATTCCTCCTCCCCTTCTCAGCCTCTATTGCCCTCCTTTTCCTTCTTTCCCGAGCATCATGCTGTCTTCGGACTGGCGTCGATGTCTCTTCTCCATCTTTGACACGAAGCTGTACACCCTCTCCACTTTCTTCCTCGCACTCTCATACTCATTCACTTATCAGTGCAGTTAAAGTTAATGAGCTCTCACCCGCCCTGAGAATCGGTTTAAGAGACTTTGATTGATGTTTAGAAGAAAGGCTTTTATTGTTTAGCGACCAGTTGCAGGGTGCAGACCGCACTCCAATGTGGGATGCATTTCCGCGAGAAAATGGCTGGCTCAGCGTAAAACTGATGCCTTCGAACATGCGAATCCCGTGCATGACGACGAAGAAATGACGACGACGAAATGAGAATTATAGAATGATCACGACGGTATGACGATGGCAGCGTGACGAAGATGGCGTGACTATAACGGGATGATGACGCTGCTATGGCCACGACTATAGACCTTCGCATCGGGCGAGGAGGAACGGGCATGCAGCGAGCCTTTCCTCCTCTCTCTCTTGTGCGATTGGGTGCGGCGCTGCTTCAAAGTATTGCTGTCGCGTGGTGCGGAAGGATTTCGAGATGTTTTAGATCGTACTCTGTGAAATTTACGCGATAAGTGGCCCTTCACACCGTGGTGCGCGGCTTCGTGCAAGCCTGCAAAGAGCTCTAAACGCTACTTCGGAGTACTTTGTTGAAGTTGGCCTGCTCATCTCATCTGCTAAGTCAGCTGCAATAGCATATCACCCTAAACAACGCGCTCGTCGAACAATGAGCCCACTGTACCTTGACGAAACGCCTATAAACTGGGTGCGACAACACCGTTATTTGGGGTTAATTGGGGATGATCGTATCTCTTGGCGTCCTGCCATTAAATCTGTACGACGCAAATCGCACTCCCCCCTTAAGCGTGTGGCCGCCTTGACTGCTAGAGGTGCTGGCTGCGACCAAACAACGGCACTCCAGATGTGCCAGTCATCTGTACTCTCAGGCATGATCTACGCGTTACCAGTCCTGAACATACCACCTAGTTTGATGGCTTAACTGGAACAAGATTATCGCGTTGCCCTTCGACTAATGCTTGGATTACCTCGTGAGGCGCAATCTGTTGTATTACTCACTGAAGCGCATCAGTTAACCCTGAGGCTACAAGCAGACCAGAGAGCTCTATATCATATTGAGCGTCTGCACCGCGCATTGAACGGTCAGTCGCTCCTTGGTCGTCTCATTCGCCGCTCGTTATCTCGCATGGGAAAAATGGCGGCAATATTTATGAATATCACTTACATTTCTGAACATGCTGCTTCAGTTACGCCTCCGCCTCCAAAAGATGTCACGAAACACGTATTCCCCATTTACCTCACTATGCCTGACATGCAAAAAAAGTTTGATATGCCTGTTTTGGCACTATTTCAATTGGCTCAGCCTCACATGTTCGACAAGTTTCCAGAATATCTTCAAGTATTCACGGATGGATCTGTACACAGTGGCGGTCAAGGTGCCTCTGCAGCTTTTTTCTGCCCTTTGACTCAAGTACGGGTGTATCTTTCATATTACTCATCTAAATTTGTCAACAACTGCGGAGCTAGGAGCGATTAATGTTGCACTGAAATACGTGCAAGAGGAGTTAACTACATCGAAGACTGCTATATTTACGGACTCTTGCGCGGCCCTTAGCAGGTTACAACGCACTGAGATTGACTGTCCACTTGTGCGCAGCATTACTGACTCTGCGAGCAAAATTTCATCACGTGGGGGATCTCTCGTTGCTCAATGGATACCTTCCCACGTAGGAATCTCTGGAAATGAAGAAGCTGATCGGCTCGCTTCAACTTGCACTCATAAGAACTGTGACTGCCCTGAAATTTTGTGCAAGCTTGATGACGCTCGTCTGCTGATTCGTCGCCACCTACTCAAGCAGCATCAAGACCAGCGCGTCGCAAATGGAATGTTCCCGCCCCGTGTTTGCGGTCGAGGCTTGCTTCATCGCGCTAGAGCACAACTATTCAAGCTGAGGGTTCTCTGCGTGAGCTAGCACGAACGTTTATACAGACAAATACGTGTGGCAAGTCCATCGTGTACATCTTGTGGCTGCTGCGAGACACTTCAGCACCTTATATTTGAGTGTACCGCTTTCAGTGCGCAGCGCATGTCACTAGTGAGAGACTATCATCTCCTTGGCCTGCGGTGTACGACACTCGACGAATGTTTGCACCCCAGTGGTTGTGCGTTTAATCGTGATCAGGCTCATCGCGCTCTACTTACTTTTCCAGAGTTAACTAACTTAATTTCACGTTTGTAGCGTCGAAACTATTGAATTCAACATTCTATAGTAGCGTGACCTTCAGTGACCGGCCCTACTGTGTGTGATCTGTACTGTGTTCTACTTCATTCTCTAGATTTGTTCTGTTGCTCTTCCTTTCCTCTTTCCTCCCCTCCTTCCTATCTTCCATTTCTGTGTTGATGTCACCTCCCTTCTGAAGAGTAGGCTGGCGTTGTGCCCCTTCCAGTGGCAGTTGCCAGCCTGCTCCTCGCTTTCCCTTTCCTGTAAATTTTATGCGTTCGAAACAAATAATAATAATAATAATAATAATAATAATAATAATAATAATAATAATAATAATAATAATAATAATAATAATAATAATAATAAATGTGCACAGTGTATGTTCATATAAGGTCGTCAGGGAAGCCTTTTGGTGCGTAGGTAACCACGGTACGCGTAAATATCTCTTTGGGGCGCAACCACGTGACGCGCATTATCAGCATCGGTTTGTGTGTTTTGAACTATTTTGAGTATATCGGTTTTAATTTCACGAACAGAACTGGCGTCTCTGTATTACTAGCATATTGGTAAATCTGCTCACTATCGGATCGCTTGGCGTAGGGACTAAAACCTGAAGCATACGAGCGCGTGATCGTGCACGGCCAACCTGAGGCAACCCGGAAACATCTAAGCGGTAGGCGCTGTCAAATAAATGTGATACACCGGCATCGTTCTCACATATTTCAAGACTATTAGGCTTGAAATCACTATATGTCTACGCTAGCGTTCCTGCATAAGGCCGATGGCGCGGCTCAACACAGCGATATACTGCGGTTGGTGAGCCAGCATGACACATATATCAGCTATATGCGTCGGCATTGCCTTTTTGCCTTGTAAAGCCATTATATATGAGAGGGGTCGCATAATAAGAATGCGATGGCTATGTTTGAGGACTAGATTTCCGTAATACGCGTGAGTGCGTCGTAGAGAACAGAACGAACACAACTGAAAAAAAAATCGGTTGTCCTTTTCCTCGAAAAAGAAAGCGAAAACGGGCTAACGCCGCAATACGACCTCGCATAGTTTATAGATCGCTACGTTCATAAATCTATAAACGTTGATGCCGTATGCTTGGACCATGCACTATATACAACAAAGATATCTGTCCAGCACCTACCACTGCTTAGGACGCTCGCGCAGTTCGTAAACGGTCGCTTTTCTGGACAAGTATAGTTCACACCATAAGGTATGCTGTTATTGCTAACCAAAACTACTTTATTCGTGGGTAGAAACCTCATCCACCGAACCTAGTAGTCACGCAATGCAATCTGCAGCTAACAGTTTGAACGCTTGTCAAAGTATAACAGCACAGCTCCTATCGTAGCAGAACGGCCCCAACGCGGTTAGGATCGTCGCTCACGTCTCAGTGCTCCTAAACAGCAGCTTAGAAATAGAGGATAATACTGCAATAAGGTCAAATTAGTGAACGCAACATTCATAAATACACAATTGATCTCTGAGGCTGGTTGTAGGGTCAAATACTCGCGCACATATCGCGGTGCCAGCCTCAACGCCAGCAGAAAGTCCGGCCATACCGACTTAAACCACTCCAGTACGTCTCACAGAACCGTTTACAGCTTAGAAGACATCACTTCATACTAAACAGACTGGATGAGCGCGAAAACAAACCCCAGAAACTACCGCCGAGCGTATACCTGCCATGTTCGCCCAAGCCAGCATACCGACTGCCCATAGATGACGCCACTGCGTGACGACAATGGACTGATGACGTTACAATGACAAAGACGGTATAACGGCGAAACCGTTAAGAGAAAGGGATGACGACGCTAGTATCATGAAGACGGCGTGATGACAAAGGGATGACGTTGCCAGAGTGACAACAATGTCATAATAACAATGAAATTAAACTGCTTGATTATCGCGGATTGAGGACGACCGAATAAGAACGATAGAAGGACGACGATGATTACAGTGGTCTGGCGACGGCAGCATGATGAAGATAGAATGAAGACGACGGAGTGAAAATGACAAATGTGACTCTCCATGGCGACTACAAAATTAATAATAAAATTAATAAACAAAGCTATATTTGCGAACCCTGTTGGACATTGGTGACCGTCGCTTCTGTGGCTCGGTGGTACTGCTTCTGTAAGACGAGTGCTCATGCAAATAGTTCGCGCACAGGATAATGCTGACATTACAAATCGCGTTTTACTATAGCCATCTATGTCACCGCCCCACCGGTGTGACAATCAGCGACTGACTATGTTATCCGCGCAATTACGCAATAAAGCAACAAACATTACCTAAACACATTCATAGCCAGAAGTATACGTTTTTGAGCGTAGAATTCTCTATTCAAATCTAAGGCGTAGTGCGCCTACTTCTCCCGTGTTTGGCGTACTTGTTTGGTCGGTTTCTCGCCAAGTGGGCCTATCCGAGATACAGAGCATTAGCAAAGTTGGCTGATCTCAGAAACGTAAGCAAAAGTGGGCCGATCCCGAAGACAGTATGAAGTGTGTCCTGCAGGATCCCGTGGCACATGTCTTCTCGTGTCGCCACATTAACGAGTCGGCCCACAACCAATATACTTCAAAACGCAATGTGCAAGACGAAGAGCTATATAGCACTTATTTACCGCTTCAAGAAAGCTTCGCTTCACGTAGGTCTCAGCAGGTAAGCTGTGTTTGCATAATGTTGTGTTTATTTCTTTTTATTTCCCGCCCACCTTTTTCCAAGGCCATTTCCCCATCGTGCCACTTTCTACAAACGGCGACTAAACACTCTTTTTTTTTCTTTATATTGATGGCCTTTCTCTCTCTGAAAACATGGCTACCGGAAATTACATAAATCGATGGTGTAGAGCCAGACAACTTGGTAATCAGGCCAGTCTGTACGCATAAAAGAAGGCCCGTGAACAGCCGAGTATTCAAACAACCTTGCTCGTATTAGCAAATGTTAGTTTGGTTAAACTTGTACAGCGCAAATGGTTACCGCGCAGGCTGAAAAAGCAAGGGGTGGAGGGGGGTGTCGAAGGCAACAGCAAACGTGAACTATGCGAAGACGCAGAATGGAAAATTGCATTGGCGGGGGCGGCGAAAGATAGCTGATACAAATCTCGAGGGAACAGAGGAAACGAACACCCTGTATATCGGACGGCGCTCCCAAGGGCCGCAAGCCTCGTTTCCTCCATGTCTTTCAGCTTCGCTTCCACTTTTTTTTTTTTTTTTTGGTTAGCGTAGCCGGCTACGCGAGCAACGAGAATGCCGTGTGCATTTCAACGGTAGAGAGCCAATCCCTCTCTCGGATGAGGCGCTTTTCATCCCGGGGCGGACGTTATTGCGGAGCCGTCGTTTCACTCGTCCGCATCGCCAAGCGTAATTTGAGACCGCCGAGGTAATTTCGAACGAATGAGCTTTGGCCCCCGGCTATGCACAGCGCGAGGGTGCGTCGCGCGGGAAACACCGGGGGTCACAGCTAATACGAGATCGGGAAGGCGAAGACGTGACGTTGTATTGAATGCAATTTAGAGAACAAGGAAGGGTAAAAAAAAAGGAGGAAGGGAAATGGCTTAGACCGCAGGAAATAAAGACAAGCCAGTTTGGCAAGGCTATGGTAACGAAGCACGGCGCGCAGAAGAAGGCAAGCCATGCGTGTCCGGAATAAAGTACGGACGTGTGCTTGTGAAAGAGACGCAAGGAAACCAAGTTTGCTTCTACGAGACTGGGCCGGCGGTAGGGAGTCGGCTGATATGAACGGAGAGCAGCGTAGTATGCACAAAAATGTTCCCTCTTTTGAGAAGAACCCGAACTCGTACTCGAGCTTTAGGTTTCATTAAATTTAGCGACGAATTATTGAAACATTGACCTTTGGTATTTCTGCCGCCGCAGCTAGTTTATATCAATTCTTGGTCGCTTTGTGCGGACTATATTAACGCGTTGAGGTGAATGACAAAACTCTGTCAAGTGACCGCGGCAGAGGCGAAGAAAAGGCTCAGTAAAGAAGATGATAACCTAGACTACAAGTTCATTACGGCTTAAAATAACTCACACGGCGTACGAATGCAAGCAACATGTTCGATTATAAGCACCGGATGGCGTTCACAGAGAAAAAAAAAGTAGCTCAACCTCCTCTCGCCCGTCACTAAGCACATTCTTAACAACGAAATGCCAAGATATTTCCTTAGCCAGGACCGAAGGAAACGTCCAACTTCTGGAAGTGCTGGAATTCAATTCTGCTGGGAGCATTAACTGGTCACCAGTCGATATAATAAAGACACTTTCGCAGTATTGGTGGCAAAAAGCCGAGACTAGATGGAGCAGGAGTTGCTACAAGCATAGGGAAAATTACAATGTAGATTAAAATGTTTAAATTAAAAGAAAATGTTGAGGCAAGTCGCAGGCTGCAATAGATGCAGCCCAAGTTGATTAGCTTCAGCACGCAAAGTTACCATTTGTCGTTGGCTCCTTTCAAGGACGGCTCTATATTGGAAATCAATATCACTAAACAACGAGGTACAGCTTAGTGCAGGACCCGCGTTTTTGCTTAAAGAGCGCATGAGTTGCAATGCACAAGCTGTTCAAAAACGTGAGTGCGAAGAAAGGAACATAGGAGTTTCGCATATTGCACATATTTTTCAGACACAAATTATTTTAACGCTATTCGCTTCGCATTAGGAACATATGCACGCACATTGTTCTTGGTATTTCTATACGAACAACGACACCTGAGAATACCGCCTTCATATGAACGCGTGTTTTGACAATTGTCGGTCTTTTTATTTCAGAACTTCCCCTTAGAAAACCCAAATTGGCAACAGAGGCTAATTGTTTAATTTTGTTGCTTCTTAATAAAGCTGCTCGAAAAAAACGACAATGGTATGCGTCGGCGCCACCAGGCTAAAAGAGTAAAATAAATAAAAAGCGATCTCACGCGCTTGAAGGATTTCTTGAGGCGAAGCTTTCATTGCTGGTGGCGAACAATGTTGTTCTAATTTAACGAATATTCGCAAATATAAAGCACGTGGACACGTTGAGCGCATATTTACCAGGAAACGCCTCCCTCAACATAAACTTGAAACATTCGAACAGGCGGAATTTACGCATGACGCCTTAGAATTCAGCAACCACAATGGCACGACTATGACGGCATGATGACGGTTTTTTAATGACGACAGCGATAACGACGATTGCATAACTAAAATCGGACGAGGATACTGAAATACTACAATAGATGACATCAATGTAAAGGTCATGACGAAAACGGGATGAGGAAACTGAAACGACTACAATTGAATCACATCGACAGAAAGACCATGAAGACAATTTAGCAACTGCATGTCGGCAACAGAATGATGAGAGAGAGAGAAAGTAAGGACAGAAGAGGCAGGGAGGTCAACCAGAAGAGCCCCCGGTTTGCTGCCCTGCACTGGGAGCGGCGGAAAGGGGAATAGAAACAGAGATGAAGAAGGAATTACGACGATGGCAAGACGACAACGAAGGCGGAAAATGAAGACGTTTGGCGTGGCAATGATATAGCACGACAACAGCGGGGTGATGACTGCTTGATTGCGATAGCATGGTTACAATGGAATAACGACACTGGATTGACGACGGATCTATCATGAATGATGGCATGATGTTAATAAGAAGACGAAGCTGGAAGAACTACGACGAAGATGCCGCGATGGCATTGTCAGGCATATGATTTTTTCTCTTAATTTTTTTTCAATTTCCGACATATTTTGTAAAACTATTGGCAGCCTAATAGAAACACGATTTCTAGAGACAGTCGATTGAGTACACTGGTCACCACAGTCAACAAGCCTAATCGAATGACGAGTGGCCCAGAAGCTCAAACTTAAGGCGTCCAGTGCCTTTTCTAGGATTCGGGGTACGCCATAGTGGCTTGGAACAAATACGAGCTCCTGAGTGGCAGTTATCGTGGTTGAGGTTATAGTAAAAAGACGTCTCTTTCACCACAGATATAACATTTATTGCGTTACTCGAGAGGAAGCTTCAGCTCCGATGCGAAATCCGACTTCTCTATTGAAGTACTTGTGGAATGCATAACCGTTGTTCAGATGACCACTGGACCGGGTTGAGTTAGACTTTCTTGCATTTGATAAAGAAAGCTAAATTCTACTGACTAGAAGAAGCACAGTTCTCATTTAAAATGTGAAATGTTTTACAAATTATGATCAAAATTTTGCAAGCTTAAAAAAAGAAGTAATTTTGTCCCTCTGCACAAACAGACATATATCACAGTTCTTTAAACGGCACCTTTTAGAGCATCTAAATAAGATCAATTTGTGATAGAAATGCACAAGCTACGCAAAATCGTTGCAATGTTTACGAGGGCTTTCAAAACGTATTACTCACAAGTACTTTGTATACTTTAGATCCGTGTATATACATACATCTTTTGCTGTTTTAGACCCATTATCAGTTGCACTTTATAGAATTATAATATGGTTTTTGATTGCATAATTAGGCATTTGTAAACTTGATAGCGCTGGTTTATAAGATTTTCCCATTTTTGCAATTTTCGCAAAAGAAGTTCAAACCAAAATAGAGAAATGTGTTTACTACAGTCACTCTACTTGAAAGTTCGCTTTAAATTTAACAGACGTTTAACAGAAAAGTTCAATCGCATCATAGGTGAGGAATCTTTTTATGCCGTTCTTTATTCAATTTGGAGGTATAGAACAGAAAACTCGAAGTGTGTTTAGCACATGTGTGTTAAACACAGTGTGCACGAAATTTTTGTAAGGCATGCAAAGTTTCGGAATGTCCCTTTCATCAAGGAGAGCGTGCAAGGCCGCCCGGAAAGCAAGCGTGCGCTGCTGCCGAGATATCCCAACCATCACATTCCAACAGTGCAATTGCATAATTAGAGAGCTTGTGGTGTTACTGTCTGGCCTACTTTGTTGTGCTCACGTTGCAGAACATAATATAACAAATGCAAAACGGAGGCGATCCCGTGCCGTTCGTGACCTTGGTGCTACCGTGGTCACGGTAATCGGATATGGGGCAAGCGTGCTAGGTAACTATAGAAGCAGGCCAGATTAACCTTCTCCGTGTTCAGCGACTTTGTTACAGCTCGTTCGCGGCCATTTATTGGAATTCCTTAGCTTTGCGAAGCCGAATATCTCTCAATATGTGGCAAGCAATGGTATTGTTCAGATCTGCCTTAACTACTTACGAATTTCAAGCCTCTGCGCCTTTGTTGACAGCTACTTGTGACAGTCGGCTTTCATGCAATGCGGCGTAAGCAGGACAAACTTTTAAAAATCCACCCGTTTGCCAGAGTATGCTACGTTAGCAGTGACTTCCATAGTGTGTGTTTTTCTGAAGCGGCTGACCGTACTTCTTCAAACCAAATATTAAATTTCCCAAAAGGAGAAACTATAAAAAAATAACCACAACCTGCTTGAAGCGTTCAAATATATGTGAAAAGCATTATGCGGGGACTTGCGTCTAAATATTTCAGATGCTGACATTTTGAGATTTTGAGATTTTGAGAAAAAAAGATTAACTGTATAAAACCTCTTTTCACAAGGCGCCCTTTTAAAACTTCATGTTCCTAGCGGGACTAAATATTACAAAATGTGCAGCTGAATCACTAACGTTGTCTTTTGCCGCTGGGAGAAGTAAAAAAAAAGATATTGCAGTTATGTGCAGAAAATGTCGGTGTAGTATTATGTATTTTCACTTTAGTACTCAGTAATTAATCTCTTGAGGCCAGAGAAAATTATATTTGGCTGTAAACTCTTCTGCTGGATTCCTTGCGATGCATGTTTATGTTTCTAGGCTGAACTGCTTTGTATAGGGTGTCGATGCAAGTATGGCTCGCAGCCCATTTCGTATGTCTTCCAATATGTATTTCTTAATAACTTGCCCAGTATCTGGATGAATCACAGTGCAGTAAAAACAACTTGCAGTGTAGCTCCGTGTCCTCATACATGATTTGGCCATAGCACTAGGTACTCAAGAGCCGACTACCGACAGGCATCTTCGGAAGCTTTTTTATTGAGTTTTGGTTAACTTGTTTGCTGTGTGAATAGAAATATTTAGAATACAGAAATAGGTGCCATATTTGCAAGAACCATAATCTGAAGACTGACCCTATATACTCCAAATTATAGTGGATTCTTAAAAAGTGAAATCAATCGATGTCCGTTTCGTTGGGAGCATTACTACTAGGCCGAACGCGAGGGACAGCAAAACACTACGCGCACTCAAGACGGGCGCCGCACAAAAAGAAAGAGAAAGAAGATTTATGGGAATGAAGAAAGTTGGTCACTTGATTTATGATATTGCAAGGGTGAGTTTACTCCTCCATTGCTAAGAGAATTGACCGAACGTCTTCGCAATAACCAAGTGCAAGAGATCACCTTTTTTTTTCTTACTACCACCAAAAAGAATAGTAAGTAATCACAAATGAAATACCCATAAAAGCCTTTGCAGGAGAAATTTTGCAAGAAATCGGAGACGTAATGCAACGAATATGTGGTGTGTTTGGGCGAAGACTACCTCCCGTTTATAAAATAGAATACTATAGCCAAAATGATATTTCTTGCTGGCGAATCTGCATCACAGTCGCAGACGCTAGAATTTACCTATATATCACTGCACGATAATTATACAGCTAAAGTTCAATAATTACCACTGAATTAGTAACCTCAATTGGCATATTCATAACAGATTCGCAGTCAGCCATTTCTCAGCAATCTTTGCGAGAACCTTCGTGTCTAGCACTAGTTTTAAGAAATATTACTTAAAAACCCTGCTGAATGTATT
This sequence comes from Dermacentor variabilis, assembly GCF_050947875.1. Classification (NCBI taxonomy): domain Eukaryota; kingdom Metazoa; phylum Arthropoda; class Arachnida; order Ixodida; family Ixodidae; genus Dermacentor; species Dermacentor variabilis. The sequence goes on along the minus strand of NC_134571.1, from coordinate 115,226,401 downwards.
TCAAGATCTCATCACTGCATGACCCGATGTAGTAAACTGTTGCAAGATTATGGCCTCAAAACGGTTCGGAAAGAGCTAGCGCACAAAACCGTGATATTGAATGCCAAACTGCGTTAATTGCTATAGGTTATATAATAGCGCAAGGGTTAAGCTCGAATGTGTTATTCAATGGTCCACTTTGAAAGTTAATCTCAGGGACACTATTCGATCACCCACACTGATCATTTTAGTGTCTCTCAAGCTGCACGTCTGTAATATATTCTGAGGACGTAAGAAGGGATGAAAAACAGCAAAATGTCTCTTGTAGATACTAAAGTAGCCAAATGAAAGAAAAGTTTTCATGAAAAGAATAAACGTCAAAGAATTTCTGGCCTCCTACTTGCCACAATTACGACCCGATTGTAAGTTACGCCGTAGTTAGAGGCTCGGAATCAAAGCCGACCTGCTTTGGTTTTTCACCATCATCATCATCATCACCATCATCATCATCATCATCATTATCATTATTATTATTATTATTATTATTATTATTATTATTATTATTATTATTATTATTATTATTATTATTATTATTATTATTATTATTATTATTATTATTATTATTATTATCATCAGCAGCAGCAGCAGCAGCAGCCTGGTTACGCCCATTGCAGGGCAAAGGCCTCTCCCATACTTCTCCAACTACCCCGGTCATGTAGTAATTGTGACCATCTTGTCCCAGCAAACTTCTTAATCTCATCCACCCGCCTAACTTTCTGCCGCCCCCTTCTACGCTTCCCTTCCCTTGGAATCCAGTCCGTAACACTTAATGACCATCGGTTATCTTCCATCATCATTACATTGACCTGCCCATGCCCCCCCCCCCTTTCTTTCTCTTGATTTCAACTAAGATATCAATAACTCGCGTTTGTTCCCTCACCCAATCTGCTCTTTTCTTATCCCTTAAGGTTACACCTATCATTCTTCTTTCCATAGCTCGTTGCGTGGTCCTCAATTTAAGTAGAACCCTTTTCGTAAGCCTCCAGGTTTCTGCCCCCTAGGTGAGTGCTGGTAAGACACAGCTATTATACACTTTTCTCTTGCAGAATAATGGCAACCTGCTGCTCATGATCTGAGAATGCCTGCCAAACGCACCCCAGCCCATTCTTATTCTTCTGATTATTTCAGTCTCATGATCCGGATCAGCAGTCACTACCTGCCCTAAGTAGATGTATTCCCTTACCCCTTCCAGTGCCTCACTACCTATTGTAAACTGCTGTTCTCTTCCGAGACTGTTAAAAATGACTGTAGTTTTCTGCAGGTTAATTTTTAGACCCACCCTTCGGCTTTGCCTCTCCAAGTCAGTAAGCACGCATTGCAGTTGGTCCCCTGACTTACTAAGCAAGGCAATATCATCAGCGAATCGCACTTTACTAAGGTATTGTCCATTAACTCTTATCCCCAATTATTCCAAATCCTGGTCTCTGAATACCTCCTGTAAACAAGCTGAGAATAGTATTGGAGAGATCGTATCTCCCTGCCTGACGCCTTTCTTTATTGGGATTTTGTTGCTGTCTTTATGGAGGACTACGGTGGCTGTGGAGCCGCTATAGATATCTTTCAGTATTTTTACATACGGCTCGTCTACACCCTGATTGCGCAATGCCTCCATGACTGCTGAGGTTTGGACTGCATAAAACGCTTTCGCGTAATCAATGAAAGCTATATATAAAGCTTGGTTATATTCCGCACATTTTCCTATCACTTGATTGATAGAGTGAATAAGGTCTATTGTTGAGTAGCCTTTACGGAATCCTGCCTGGTCCTTTGGTTAACGGAAGTCTAAGGTGTTCCTGATTCTATTTGCAATTACCTTAGTAAATACTTTGTAGGCGACGGACAGTAAGCTGATCGCTCTATAATTTTTCAAGTCTTTGGCGTCCCCTTTCTTATGGATGAGGATTATGTTAGCGTTTTTCCAAGATTCCGGTACGCTCGAAGTCATGAGGCATTGCGTATACAGGGTGGCCAGTTTTCTTAGAGCAATCTGCCCACCATCCTTCAACAAATATGCTATTACCTGATCCTCCCCAGCTGCCTTCCCCCTTTGCATAGCTCCCAAAGCTTTCTTTACTTCTTCCGGCGTTACTTGTGGGATTTCAAATTCCTCTGGACTATTCTCTCTTCCATTATCGTCGTGGGTGCCACTGGTACTGTATAACCTCGTACTGGTACTGGCACTGGTACTGGCACTGGTACTGGCACTGGTACTGTATGGTTTTTTTTTTACTCGCACCTAAATATATATACACGAGCGTGTATGCCTTTCTCCCCCATCGAACCTGCGACCTTCAGCTCATAAGCAGCACATAGGCCATAGCCATTGTGCTCGTGCGGCAAATTGCTGTGATGGAATAAAGAAATTGTGCGTTTCATTAAAACGGATACTCACCCGCCGAAATTCGGATTTAAAGTTTCTCAGGCTTCCATGTTCTTTAGAAAAATACGGGAATATAGGTAAACAGCAATCATAAAGAGATATTTCTCACATCTGTGAAAAACGATTAGAAAAGTGTTTATTCAGCAGACTAGAGCGCACTAGCTCAGGTCGACCTCTCTGTCTTTCCTATCAATTCAATGTATTCTCTCTCTCTCACACACACATGAAAGTGAACCGTATACATTCCGCGAAGCGGTCTTCTTTTCGCGTCAGAAGTATGTCTGGCTTCACTATCACAAAACGTAAATGGCGGAGAAGCCAATAAACCTACCCTCGAACAAAAACACAAATGAAGCTCCCAACATACACGTGGCGAATACTGCAGTAAATGCCCCGGTGTAAGCCACTAAGCGGATGAAAGGCTTCGTTGGGGCAATAACTCGTTCGCGAAACGCAGGCTTCGAAAACCGCGAAGAGCAAAGATCGAGGCAGCTTCGGCCGAGCAAACTCGTTCACACGAAGCCAAACATCTTTCATTTATACTTATCTGCCACGGCCTTCGAGCTTTATTTTTATTTCCTTGGCTTCGCCAAATGGATAGGCCCGGATCTTGCGAAACAAAATCAGTGGTCCGAGCTTGTTTGCTCACGTGTCAAAAAGAGTAATCGCCTGTATTTCTTTCCTTGCACTTTTATTATCTTACCGTTGAGATGTAATCTTGCGGGTTCGAAGGAGGATGCAGGGTGAGCTGCGTATTAGCATTCCTTTTACACCATCATAACACACTAACTGCAATTTTTTCTCCTATTAAATTATGAATCAAGGACGACACAGCTTTGTTGTTTTTTTCTTACTTACTATCTGCTATGTGGAATTAGAACACATGTGTGAGCGCAAATTATAAAGGACCCTAAAGTGAATGCGTAGTTCGGCTGTAACAGCAAATTACCCCTCTACAATAAAAAGAATGTGACTGTCAGGTGAGAGGAGGCTTTTTAAGCCAGAAAGGCCGAATAAACCAGACAGGTATTGACGCCACCTTGAAATTTCCGGAGCGTCCTGCCTTGACGTTATGGATTTTGACGGCATCTGATTCGGCGAAATATTTTTTTTGACTGCAAAGATGGCCTAGATGATATTCTAAGATCGCTGAGGACCGAACGTATCAAGTTTCACAAACATTTACTGCAGGAGAAGGGTCAAAATACATGAAAACATACTGACATCCGGGACGGGCTATTGGTGCTGAGGCACCGGAGTGAAAACTAAAAAAAAACTTACCTTCATTTTCTCTTCAAATATACAACCTACTACTACTATTATAGAGAGAATATCACCAACCACCATGTACGACTTATATAAATTTGAATAACGTTTTGTGCACCGTTACTTGGCTTTTTTCCTGATAGGTTTTTTTTTCTGAAAAAAAAATATTCACATGGACAGTTCTACACAACCTTATGACTTCAAGGAAATTTATTTTTTTAGTATCACATGGTTGACTTGATTGATTTACTAGTCTTTAATTGCAGAATGTGCTGTTCTGCTGAGATTTTAGCGCAGTTGCGAAAGGTGCTTTATTGTCGGAATTGTTTTTCTTAGAAAGTGATTTTCTTCCTTGATCATTGTACTACAGATTGTTTGTGGAGGAGTCAGGGACACAAAAGTTACCGAGATTTCCATTTTTATCCAAACGAGACACTCCCACATGCACTTATTTCCGAATCAGCTGAGATGCGTTGACCCCTGTAGATTTCTTTTTTTTTTTACTTTTACGTAGCAATAATCAGGGGCTCAGCGGGGTCCTATAGTCCTATAAGCGTTCCTATAGGATGCGTTGATGGCGTTAGATTTTCAAACCACTGGCGCATAACCACTATTCTGAAGGATATGGGGAAAAGGGAAATTTCTACTGGTTGTTCCACATACCTTTACTTGTTTGCTCAAAATATACAGTATATACATAGTAAGTCAGAATAGAATTGTGGATTTTTACAATTTAGCCTACATATAGAGTTGTAGAAGTACTGGAAGCTGATAGTTAATCATTATGAAACTGGAGCGCACACGCAAGAAACAAGGACACAATGCAAATGTGTGTTTGTGTGTTGGCTTTGCCTTGTTTGTGTGTTGTCTTAGTGTTTGTGTATTGCCTGTCCTCGTTTGATGTTGGTGAGCCGCAGTTTCATAATCAATATCAATAGAGGTTATATATTTAAGGAATCTACCGTTCATACAACTGCACATTTGTCTGAGGCAATTGCTCATCATTTAGCAGTGTACTGGAACCACATTAGGTTATAAATGAAACGCGCATTTTTACAATCTTATATGCGTATAAATTGAGGTTACACTTCAAGGAATTTCCCACTTCATAGAAGTGTGCATTTACCTGAGATAATTGCAAGTAACCTACAAGTAGCATTTAGACGCTGGTAATATATTTATGGCAATGGTTTAGTATACGTAGTCACCGTGGCTGAAAATAAAACGTAACAAATAGTGTTGAGTAACCTCTACACGTGGGTTGACGCACGTGCCCAAGAAATATGACCTGAAATACACTAAGATCGTACATCGCAGGTCGTCGCATCGATTGGTGCTTTGTAAATCTCTGATACAATAAGCATTGATTCAAACAAAAGTTTGCCGACTTGGTGCTATACCCTAAGTGTATTTTGCCGAGAGCCTTAAGGTTTCATTGGCTTCGATCCTGAAGTTCTATAACGTACCCCAAATAATTTACACAGAACGCAAAAAAATGCAATTCGAAAAGCACCTCTCGTGCTATTCGCAATTTGGGACAACTACGTAGATGTTTGCTGAATAAAGACGCATCAGCGCTCCCCTGACTTCTAAATTGCGTAGTCTTCACTGAAAATGCAGTGTAGATGAAAAATTTGCTGTACCTTAAATCAAGCATTGCATTTCAATAAAAAGAAATGTTCAACAATATATCATTAAATGAGAAATGGTACATAGTTTATGTGGGAGTGATTCTGTTGTTAACAAGATTACAAAGAAAGCTGGTCACAATATGCAAAGCCCTGAAAGTATATATATATATATATATATATATATATATATATATATATATATATACATATATATATATACATATCTATGTATGTACAGGTGGGTCGATGATGAAAGGTAAACTGAAGGAATATTTATTTCAACAGTTTTGACTGGTGGACCGATTTTCATCAGGAATTAACAGAAAATGGCAGTTCGGCACTGATAGTGACGACAGTAGACCGGTTGCCCACTCGTTCTCAGATACACCAAACCGAGTAGGACAGTTGTGACACTAATTGACTTTTTCTCAGTGCTTTGGCAGATTTACCGCTGCCTTATTGGCGACGATGTAGGGAAAAAGCGAGGCGGTGTGCCACGTATGTAAGGCAAGGGGGACTAAAAAAAAAAAAAAAGTCGAAAGAAGAAAAAAGAGGAGAACGGAAGAGGGGGCGGAGAGTAGCGGCAACTGGGATCCTTTGACACGAGGCAAGACGAGATGCGGAACACCGGTCGTTGCGCAACACCAGCACCCGTGCCGCCGGTGTAGCGGGAGAGAAGGCTAGTTTAATAGGGCGGCGGGGAGCACAATAGAAAAAGGGCTCGGAAGGAAGACAGAAGAGCGGCAAGTTGAGGAAAGTAACACAGTGTCACAATACACATATACAAGGCACGGCCCGTTCCGGCAACTTTTTGGTCCAGCTGAGGTGCGGGAAAGAAGTGCTAAAAAGAATACATACGCTGGGTTCGCAAAGCGAGTACGCCTCTGGGCTGAGTTTTAGGGAGCCGAGTTAAGAAGCATCCATGCGGTGCAGTTTTCGAACATTTATACTGGACAACTGACACCACGTGAGCTCGTGGGGATTCCCAGAAGAGGCAATAAGTCGCTCAGAATGAATGCCTGAGTGACAGGGCGGAAGAAACTGAATTTATTGGTTTTCGCTAGGCCCCTTGCAGCGCAGCCGAACGAAGTAGCAAGCAGTGGCCAGTGCCTCAATCTTCGAGCATAGAACACGTATTCGCGCTTCCCACTCTCACTGCATATCCCGGAGGCACGTCAGCCACCCCGGACTCTCGTTTATTCCTTTAGCGTACGTTCCAAATTTATCGATGAAAAAAAAAGATTATCTCTGCTCGCATGCACGCGTGTGTTCGAAATCGGACTGTAAGAGCACGACTCTCACGCCTTCAAAGGAGTGATCTGGCAGTCGTGCCTCCCTGGAGAAGGGTAAATTCGCGATTCTTTTCACATGCGCGCGGTTATCGTTGAACCGCAGGCAAATTTTATACATGATGTTACTGGAATCACAGCCAAGATTTGATTAATTATATATAGGAAGAATGCGAAACATGAGTTCGATGCCTCAGCTGTGTCTGTTGTTGTCACGTGACGACGTACCTTGCAATGAGGTTTCCCAGACGGTCGACAACCCTCGGGCGCGTTGGACTTCTGTGTCATCGCCCTGACTAACAAATCCCTTATATTTTTGTTTCTTCTATATACCGCATGAGGCGGCCACATGAAGATAGTAGCGAGTTGGATGCTCTATTTCATGACGTTAAAATGGTGGTTGAGAATGCCAATGAGCTGTGGAATACCGGTAGTGCATGTGAGGACCAAGTTCGAATTTGATGGGGTATATTGGTATTGCTCACCCTTTCTCCCATTATATGTGGTCCATCTAGGCTGCGGGCGCGTTCACTGGCATTGTCTACTATTTGTGGAAGATAATTTGGCGTAAAAGAGTGAATTTCAGTTCCTCCGCGCATCTCTCAAATTGTGCAGATTCGGAACAAATTCTTCTGTATGTGTGGGCCTGGGAGTAGGGGATGCTTGTTTTGCAGGGATGGGGGTGGCTGCTATAGAAATGCCAATATTGCTAACGATCTGCGGGCTTTTTGTATAGGAAAGTTAACAATGATATATATATCCGCAGATTTTCTGTCGAACAAGCTGGTATTGTACAATATTAGTCAAAGATGCACAGTTCTTGTGCAACTTTACAGGATACGTATTAATGAGGACAAAATTTTCTAAAGTCCACTTTCGAATTTCAATAGTGTACACATCTTCATGCATGCACTTTGGTTGTAAAAAATGGGTGGGTCTTAATGGGCATGACACTGCATTTCACTAGCGTCTTTGTCTAAGTGTGAACGGCTACAGCCCATAAAAAATTGTAGCCCAACTATCCACATTGGGGCTCATTAGCTGTGCTACGAAAACTTCATTCATACTACCTACCAACGTTTATGAATAACATTATTATCATTCTTCACATTCAGAGATTGCTATTCAGTAGTAGAAAAATGGTTTATTCAAAAATTCCGATGAAAATCATCTCAGTGATAATTATAATGACCGTAGTGAACATGATCCACAGTTTGTATAAAAACACATTATTCTACAATAAATAGCTTATAAGATCAAATAATGTCAGATCATGAAATTTCAGACTGTAGACGGGAAAAATACATAATAAAGATGACGGAGACAGCATTTGAGACCTATAATGTCATATCAGCACATTTGATTGTTCTATAATTACATAACAAAGAACGGCCTTAAAAGTATTCCTTTCTACAATATGGCTCCTCGAAAAAACGCATGTTTGCCAGATTTTTATTGGATACACTTTCATGCAGGAGGTGCAAACTTCTGGGCGAAAGATTTCGATTTCAATACTACGAGGTTAACCTTAACCAAGCACGAATGCAACCCACATCAAGGTTTTCATTTAGCTTCATCAGCATATTAAAGTTTGAAGTAGACTTACAGTCACAGTAAAAGACGCATCATCAGACACTCACGTATGTACTAGTCTTTGCATTCATTTATTGTGTTGGTTTTCCGAAACGAAATGCGCAATACCAAAAGCTGCAATTTGATACAGTGATTTGTAATTTGATTTTTTTTGCATTTCGCAATTATGCTTTTATATTTGATTAATCAATCTATTTCTCAATCATTATAATAAATTGAAAAGTGTCAATGAGAAAATTGTAATGCAACATTAATGACTCCCGATACAGCCTTCTGTTGTTGAATACGCGCTACGTAAAAGTATTTTTCTGAGCGTGAAGAATGCGCGCAAATGCACGCAGAGTGCCTCTAGCGGCCTCTAGCGTGCGAATGTTGCGTGTGTTCGCGGGCTTCACCACTGTGCTTCACTGACACGCTGCTGTGAAACTGTCGCAATGTAAATTCGGCTGCTTTTAGTACGCGCCAAGAGCAGCCTGCGTGCTTTTGTTGCTCGCGCCTAATTGCAGAAAACAAATGCGTAAAACTCGAAAAAATAAATACACGACGTAAAGCGGGAACATCGGGCAATGGCACCACTTCCCAAACTGCGACACTCTGCGACTGGCAACTCTGTGCGGCACGCACCTTGACCATGCTTTGACCACGTTTGACGACTACAAGTCACGCTGTATTTTCCATTTGCCATGTACACGTAACACGATGCTAAGGGGGAGTGACAGGTGCTGCGTAGAAGTAACACTGGACTGGGCATCGAAGTTCCTTACATGTTGCTCCTGCAACGTTCATTTCGCTCAAAACATCTACAAAAACATCACCACCATAAGAATGTTACATCTAATCAGACGTAAAAGTATGGCTGTTACATTTAGATACGAAATTTACACGTCTAACATTAGTTACTGTGTTCAGAGTGTACGTCCCATTAACCTGCTTTGATGCGAGAACATCGCCGGATAATAGAATGACTTCTCCGCACGAGCGCCTTCATTGCGGTGAAGCCTGAGGTTACGACACAGAATAGCTCAGCGCGGCGGTCTCCATTTCGTGCACGCAACTCTAAATGTAGTTTCTGGAACGAGGTGAGAATGGCCAGAAACAGCCTACGAACTCTGAGACATTGCACTCCGGTTTTCCCTTCACTATTAGGAACCGCTCAGCACTGTTCGATATCAGTGTAAAGATGCACCTTATAATAAAGTGAATAGGTTACTTTGCCTTAGTGCAGCCATTTTCGTGGTGGGTACGTGGTCCTTGGTTGGTGGTCGGACTCGGAAAGAAAAGCGCTCTCTTCCTCTCTCACCCGCGCTTTCTCATTCGTTCGGTCACTCGCTCGTTCCCTCGTCTGTTCGGTTTATTAACTTACATTGATAATCATAATAGAAATTTCGGGGTTTTAACTGCCAAGCTAACATACGATTATGAGGCACACATTAGGGGGGGGGGACTCCAAAAAAATTTCGACCCCCTGGGTTTCATGAACGTACAACCGATGTATGGTAGAGGGAAGTTTTTTTTTATTGTTATTATTTTTTTTCATTTCGCTGCCTTCGAATGTGGCCGCCGTGACCGGAATTTGAAACTGCGACCTCGGCCTTTGCAGCACCATGCCGAAGCCATCACGCCACCACGGCGCGTACATTGACAATCATCGTCAATGGTTGCTGTCCACTGTTTGCATCAAGAACACAAACAAAACAACTTTTTACGTACACTTTTTTTTTTTTTGCTTCACAGCGAAAAGATGATATTCGTAACCAAGGCGGTGCTTTCTGCGACTACACCAACTGCAAAGCGACACACAAAGAGATAAAATTTCGCATTCAAAGTTCCAAATTGCTTTATAAATTTTAGTCACGAATGCACGAGCTAGTTTCGGTTTACAGCCTCTCTACCTCGTTTCCGCTTTCAATTCCAGCCTTTCCTTAGCCCCAGTGTAGGGAAGCAAACAGGATGCCCATCCGATTAACGTCCCCACCTTGACTCTCCTTGCTCTTTCTCTCTCTCTCTCTCTCTCTCTGCCAACGGCGCTTAAACATCACGGAGTGTTTAAATGCCCGTACTACCTGTGCCGAATAAGAAACATGAAAACAGTATTTCGTCCTGGTGCAGTTCCGTGAATGAAAGCAAAAAAAAAAAAAAAAAGACCGTGCCTCTTATGCCGCACACGTTAGGGCCTAAAGTGTGCCACTAAAATGTGGCTAGGCATCGATCGCTAGAAACACGCATGTTCTCGAGTTTTAAACGCCCGCCGCTTGGGCCACAGCCACCTTCCCACTTTCGCCGCAAACATGTGTGCCAGTGCGAGCAGGCTGATGGCGCACTTTGGAGGCGTCGTAATGGCCCTCGTTGAAGGAAGTTTTTAAGAAGCTTAGACGAACGGGGGCTCAGTTGCTGCTCGCGATGCATTAGTGGCAAACGTGATCTTAGTATGCGAGGGCTTGCCGAGTTGAGGCTCTCACATTCGCGAGATATGATGGCGACAGCCAAGCCCCTTCTTAAATTTCCACGGGCTATCTATCCCTGAACGCGCATTACGCGTGCGTGTCGTAGCCACATGGATAAAAGAAAATAATTTCGCACTTTTGGCCATTCGCGTCATTTTCCGACTTCGTAGGTTTTGCTCGTTTAATGCTTCACTAAACCTGCTTATAGCAGCGCACAGGTGTTCCTTCATTACTTCTTCAACGTGTGCATCAGCCATTGCAGACCAAGGATATTTTATACAACTACCGTTCCCTTGGCGTTTATTGCCATAGAAGCAACCTTAGCTGAATCAGGCCTTGTTTTACCTCTATTTGGTTAATTTCAATATGAGCTCGCTTTCCTTATTTAGGTGTTCTTGCGTAATGTTATTTGTAGTTTATTTCTATAGCAACTATATTAACACTCCAAGCGAATTTTCGCCGTCCAGTGAGTATCACCGTGCGGCTGCGTTATATATTTTTTAAATGTATGGTATGCACTTATATATGCCGTTTATGAAGGTTATTACAATATACCGTGATAAAGTTGCTCATTCCAGACCTTACGTTCTTCAGTAAATTATATTTTTTTAGAATTTTGAGGAGGGCCGCTCACGAAAAAAATTAATGGAACTGAGAGTGGATTGCAAAACAAGTGGCTCCAGGTGAGGAATGATCCTACGTCTTCGCATTACGCGTACGATGCTCTACAGTGCTAGGGTTCTAGTAGGAAACACAAATACCCAAGAAAGTGGATAGGAAAACGGCGCCGCGGTAGCTCAATTGGTAGAGCATTGCACGCGTAATGAGAAGACGTGGGATTGTTCGCCAACTGTGGCAAGTTGTTTTTTCACCCACTTTCGTTTCCATTAATTTATCAATTAGTAAGTACAAAACATTTCCCCTATGTTGTCTTGGGTGTCAATGCTTGTTGGGTTCTTATGATATACTTAATAAAAATCGGGACCCTTGGCTAACCCCCTTTCCTATCTTATATATATATATATATATATATATATATATATATATATATATATATAGAGAGAGAGAGAGAGAGAGAGAGAGTTAAGCTATTTTACACAGTGGTCTAAATGCCAGACCTTAACGTGATGTAAACATTCGCGTGAAGGAGCTAACATCATGTCGAACTTTCACTTCCAGGCATTACGCTACAATTTCATTTATTTTTTTATTGATAACCTCTCTGTTTCATCCTCTCCTCCATCTCTATATAAAGCTTCGCTACCACTTTCCATATACCTTGCACTAGCCGCCATTCTGACTGCAGACGTTGAGGCACGTTAAGGGATGCTCGTTTTCCTTCAAATATTCGAAAAACGCCTTTGACAAATACGTACGGGCTAACAGAGATATCGCGATATCTTGAGCAATCACTTGAAAAAAGAAATAGTAGTGGCACTCGCACCTCGTCGTTGGTATTCCTTAATCTTAGGCGAACGAAACGCACCGAACTCGGAGGCAACTGTTTTCCATTAATGGGCTGGTCAAATATCATGTCACCTTCTTTGTGTGTGACGTCATTGGTGACGCCATTACTCCCGCTTTCCACTTTCGGGTTTCGAGAAAGTCGTGCTTACGTGGCGGGTCTCTGAAGTCTACGATTCTGTGCTTTGGTGGGCGGTAATCAGGAATTTCTAATTAATTGTAATTATTCCAGACAATTAAGTAACTCCACGTGTAACTAAACTTATGCTCTGATATCATATGCATAATGAAACACATGAATTTCGCACTGTACTGTGTTTCTCAATTTTTTCTTGCTTTCTTTATAATTTCCTCCCCGGTCGTTTCAGGAGGTGAACTGCAAGTGCTGTGCAAGCACCGAGAGTGACACTCAACGCTCGTGCTACTGAAGAAGAATAAAAATATGTGTGTCCCACGCACTGTAGGAATCGATGTAAGCGAAGATTTGTATGCTGTTTGCTTTGATTAACGATAGTCAACGGAGATGTTGGCGGCAAATGAGTAATTTCTTCAGCGTTTCGTCCAATACGAGAGTGGTTAGTCGATGTTAAACGTCATCTTGCGTGAACCGCTGCTGTTTGTCTGCGTGGTCCACAAAACACACAGGGAGACGTGTTTGCTTTAGGCGTTGTTGCGCGTCATGTTTCTTAAACTCCGAGAGAGTTGAGCATTATCATTGCCTCACATACCACAGCGTATCGTGGTAGAAGCGTTAACCTTTAGTTGACCTATGGGGTTCTACGCAATTCACTTAATTATTATAAAACTGTATGCATACAGTGTATAGATGCATTCGCTATCTGAACCACGTTACGCTGCGTAGCGAAGACGCTCCTGTTCCGTGCGACGCTTCTTTCCGGTCTTTGTGTCATGACGCAGAATGCACGCCTTGGAGCCATTTTGATAGCATGTGTTTGCGTGCGCCATCAACATACGCGGCCAGCACGCTGTTGAGACGCCAGCTGCCAGTGCACTCTTCAGGCTATGGGCGGTTGCAATATTTACGACATAAAAGCCCAGCCCGTGACCTCCACAGCGCAGCACCTGTATTTTTGTCGCATAGGAAAAAAAAGCCCAGCACGCGCCTACGCATATACTGCGCCCGGCTCGCAGCGGTGCCAGTCGGGATGCGCGGAGGCAAGCGCCATCTGGTGGTTTTGCGAGAAACCCAGCCGCACGCGCGGCAAGCCATCGCAGCTGCGCTCTGAAAGTCGGGAGAAGTGGCAAAGAAAGCTTCGCTTAGAAAATTCCTTGGCTGTACCGCATAACAACACCCGCAAAATAATGTGATGATACTTAAGCACTTAGCACTTGTGAATGTGAAAGCATTAATGTGCATTTGAACGCCTCTGAGTGGCCCTTCGAGTTTCGAGTTGCTAGTAATGCACAATAGCTTTACGTGCTGCTCGAACCAGCAAGCAGCAGCAGCAGCAGACTGCGGTACCAATGCTGCATGCCACCGTCGTCCAGCGCGACTGGGGACCGAGGAAGCAGCAGCGGCCACCAAGGCGGGCAGGCGCCCGCAGCAGCTAAGCACAGTAGAGTGTGAGAGAGAGAGAGAGAGAGAGAGAGAGAGGGAGAGAGATACGGTCCACGAGCCCTCTTCCGAGAGCGAGACGGCGGCACCCACGCCCGCGTCACGCGCCTGCCTCTCCAAGGACAACGCGTCTCACTCCGCGGCGTCGCGTCGGCGCGTCGGCGCGTCGGCGAATCTGATACGTCGATGCACGATGGTGACGTGCCGTCGCGGCGATGCCCTTCTCCTCTCCCGCAACACCTGGCGTGCTAACGGACAGCAGGTGTTTCATTTCGCCTGCTCTACTCCGTCGAGGCGCACTCGCGACGTGGCGTGGCAGCCAATGGGAATTTAGCTGCCGTTTCTCTGCTACCGACGCCGGCTTTTTCGCTATACGGTTATTTGATGCTTTCACATCATAAAGAAAAAAAAAATAGGACCCATATTCCTCGAGCTTTGATGTTGTACTTCGGCTCCTTCTAAAGCACGGGAAAAATATATGGCGTCTTTAAAACCGCGCCACCATCTGTTTTACGCCATATCCTACGCTGTGTTCTTAGAGTTCCCGCGCTCACAGCAGAGGAGGTTTAGAGAGCAAAACGGAAACTAGCGAAACAAAAAGCGAAACCGAAGAAAGTGGAACAGTTTTTTGAAGCATTATTCTTTATCTTCCCTGGGCGAAGTGAAGTGGATAGAGCACCCGTTTTTCTTTCTCTTCACGCTTTGTTTTTAAGCACCAGACGTCGACCACGAAGAGTTTTATGTTTAACGAATATCGGGTTTAATAGTCGTGGGGCGGGCGTAGCGCAATTTTACTGCGGCCACCCGGTGGGACGAGCAACGGCTCCTTCCCTCCCGAACACTGACTTGTTTTAAAGCGTTCGGCTCTTTCCAGGGGCTCGTCGTTCGCGGTTTTTTCTCACAGGATATATATATATATATATATATATATATATATATATATATATATATATATATATATATATATATATATATATATATATATATATATATGCACAAACATTTGGGGTCACTGACTGGGATTGTGCTGGCTGGAGGCTATGTTTACGACCAGGAGAGTACAGCCACTCCTCATGTGCCCAATAGACGATTCTCCCTACGTGATGCAGCATTCATCTTTACCGCCTCGTCACTGGCCTGGACAACGTCTTGCTGGGTGCCATCTGGCCTAGTAAATATCTTGGTTCACCGGGTACGTGCCCCAACAAACAAGTTCCGCGGTGGGTATGTGCCCATTATTGGCGAATGACTCCGAATGAATGCGCCACTGTGACCCAAGGGTTAAGAACCCTAAAATGTAGTTAGATATGTGCCGTGTTTCTCCCTGCATACTTCTCATCAACATTCTTCACTCGACTAACATCATACATCGCGTTCGTAATGGAGATAGCTAACAGCCACAAGCGACAAGGATATCTTTGAGTCATACGCTACTGCTGCTACCTCACTAGCTCAAAGAAGCTTCCCGCCATATAGATTTCCGAATTACGTTAGACCTGCGTGCTTTCTTGCCTACAGACTCTTCTGACTAATAGCAAAACAGTAATATGACTGGCGTTCCTCCAAAATAAAAACCAGAAACACATACGCATGTAGATGCATATCTACTCGAATTTCTTGACAGAAATGTGTGGATGGTTAATTCGCATATATGTGCAAGGCTCCGTTTGTTGTTTCCAACGCGTTTGTGCGAATAGTATGCTTTTTTGTCAAGTTTACCACAATATGCGTAAACACGCGTTGTGCGTTTTTTAGTACTTTTTTATTTGCTGAAGAAAAACACAGTAAGCTTGTAATCATTTGTTCTGAGAAATTTCAACTTCGTTGGAGCAAATTATCTTGAGATTGCGAACCCTAAATGGGGTTACCGGAAAAAGACTCAAGCTTCAATTTACAGCAATCGGATAAGTTAACAGATTTGCGTGCCACCCTGTGCAACTTGTATTGCTTCACGCTCAATCCCAGAAAGCTGAATAAGCTTATTTGAATAACGCCGGAAGAGCAAGCAATGAAATTGGGATATTTAAGAAAAACACTGCTGGCAGGTACACTTCTCTGTCAACTTTTTTTTTCTTGTTTCTTCAAGGGATGAAATCAATGCACTGGAAAAACAGGGTCCTTTAATGGGGTAGTCCCAGTTAAAATGGAAGAACCGGGGTGCATCAACTCGTTTTACTTGTGGTGGTATGTCCCGGGAAAGAAAGAGGGACGCTCGAGGCAGGGCTGCAGCATCGCTGCTTCTTGATTGATGAGAGTACACTTCAAACCTCGCGCTGCCCAAACAAGCATCATTACGCCATTCGTTTTGTCTCCTTGCCATTAAAGAGACGCAGGAGTTCTATCTAGAATGTTCAATTTTTCGTCTGTTTTTGCAACGCGTGTACTACAGTAGTCGGTATATCCACAATAAAAATATAACACCTTAAAGAATAAAGCTTTAAGAGAGCACTGCCATTACAAAGAATAACAAATTTTCCACGCCCTTAATGCACGACTGAAGCGGTTCAGTCAAAATGCTGCCCTCTTTTAGCCTTTTCGTTGCTGCGCACCCTTCACAGTCGTGGAAAATAAGTGATCCGAAGGCTCTAGTTTTTTTTGTTTGTTCTTTAGATGCGACCCATGGCCTGAACAATACCGCAGCTGTTGTCATTTGTTCTGTCTCGTACACGTGTGTGCTTCTGCGGTCATGTCGGTAGTAAAATGGGAAAATGGTTTCACAATAGTCGAACCCTGACGCTAAGCTCCACCCACGCTTTGGTTATCGGTCAAGAAATCTAGCTAGGGCTGCCGAATTGCCCCTCTTCTTTCAAGGGGTATTCTGACAGGGTAATTATCCGAACAGTTTCCAGTAACTATGCCACGGAGCAATTGACGCATTTTCTTCTATGTTATCCTTCAGCCCGTATGCTATCGCTGGGGTCGATTTTAGCCGGCGCGATTTCAACGTTACCTGATTTGAATTCTCGGTGCACTCATTTCCTGGTAAAGGCGAAGCTTTCGTTGTCACTACGCGCTTAGTGTTCTAAGGGTAATCTATCATAAGGATATTTTTTATTGCACATTCACGTGATAAAAAAGCGAGGAGAGACGAACGACTCGCAACTAGTGCATGAAATGCCCATGGATGCAGTTCCTTTAGGGATTCTGCTTGCTTGTCGCATCTCGGTGGCCTCACCCGCTTCTTCGTGTCGGATAAGCTTCCTACACCGTGAAAACCTCTGCAGCTACGTGGAGTACACTGCAGTTGAGAGCTAGCGTACACACCATGCTGGCGAATACCTGTTTCCCTTGCTGAAGGAGAGAGTAAGAACATGATAGTGTAAACGGATAAAAGTAACATTCTTCCGAATGAAGCCATCGACACTGACTGTCAATGTAGGCGAATAGCGGAACGCTTTAATAAAGTTATTTCCACGCGCATGATGACGTATATTTGTTTCAGCGCGGAAATTTAGGTAGTGTATATGGTGTTTCATCGCGTGGTTTCATAGAAAATAGAACAACTAGCTAATAGGTATATATAGTGTAGACGTACACCTTCAGCCGGGGGAGAAAGTGGTGGCAGCAGGAGAGGGAAATCTGTCCCATGCACTCCACTACAGCCGCTAAACCTTAAAAGGCCACAGGCCTCTCGCGCTATAGCCCGTGCCGGCAGGCGCGGCTATTCGCCTAAAACAATGCGTCCAACGGAGCCAGGTTGGCGAATCTTAATCTTAGCGCCATTGCCGCCATTGCCTACCTTCGGAATTACCGAAATAGCCCTCCATGTTTAATCAAATGTGACGAAATGTTCATTTTACAGCTGCAAATTCTACGTCTGGAGCTCGTAAGTTTTTGAGAACGGCGTTCACATCGAATGTTATTTGATCTAATGTATTTACCGTTGGCGTTCGGCCCACAACGCTCCACTACGTTGCTCGAGAACATGCGTCCTTTGTTCGGCCGATAAAAGACCGACAGATAACCAGCCACCAGCAATCACCAATCACGAAAACGAGCTAAAGAGCCAAAGGTAGCTACTTATTTAGAAATGTTTGAACTATGCGGGTAATGTTACAAGCCTACAGTATAAACATACGAGACCATGATTGGCATAACAAGAAAAAAAAGATGTTACAATTATTAGAAGTTGTGCAAGGCCTTTTGTTTAGGTATGGTATGGGGGACGGGGGAAGGCTAAACACATGAAACAGAGAGCTGACTTAACTAAATGAAAATGGTCTAGAGAAACAGAGAATGAGAGTTTATGGGTCGTCTTAATATTAAAATCACTCTAACAAGAGTCGATGAACCAGCTTAGGCTGCAAAGTGCTCTTGCAAAACCCTCTATTTGTTAATTCTTAATAAATGTGTTAATTCTCAGAGAGGAAATGAGGCTCGAAGTTCCAATTTTAAAACTTTGCGCAGAAACTAGAGCGCTGGTACGTGACCGTTACATCGCGGACTTCAATGTTTGCACCTGTAAAGGGTCTCGAAAATCAATAAGTCATGCCCTTGGCTCTTTTAGAATGTAATTTAGTCCATATTTACGTATGAAGAATTAATTAGGCTAAAGCGGATACAACCAAATATCATGGCATCATGGCAAACTAGCTCGTATATACGGAGACTTCAAAATAACTCCGTTAACAGTCTTTAGTTGTGGCGACTTTACTGGTTTACCAAGCTACTGACGATAACAGTGCAATTGTTGGTATAGTATAAGCGTAATTTGCTAATAAATCCCTTCGATTTGTGTTTCAATCTTGATGACATAGACGGCAAACAAATCAGCCCAGACGAGAAAGCACCGAATACTTCAACAACAAAAGCTACCTCTAGGTCTAGCCAGGAGATTACTCTGATTACTCTGTGCAGGAAGGGGGATTTGTGGGTTGAAGAGGAGTCAAGCAAATGCTCTTCACGCATCATATACTCTTGCTTAGAGCCCATAGCAATGACGGTGATAACACAGCACTTTTGACTTTTGATTTCTTTAACTTAATTGACGATCCGAGATCTCCAAACCCTATAAAAACTACTGGCAAGCATTGCAGTAGCGCAAATATTTCAATATCTTTCCATAAACCAGTTTTAGTTTCATTTCTTGTGTGGTGTATGCAGGAGGATTTCTCGTGGGAACATCACATTGTGACTCTCCGGCTCCCTCTGTCCACTGGTAT
The DNA here is from genome assembly GCF_050947875.1 of Dermacentor variabilis. Taxonomy (NCBI): domain Eukaryota; kingdom Metazoa; phylum Arthropoda; class Arachnida; order Ixodida; family Ixodidae; genus Dermacentor; species Dermacentor variabilis. Next base: position 115,207,557 of record NC_134571.1, on the reverse strand, counting down.
GCTGTTAATTGTTGCGCTGCCCAATATAAGCAGAATCGTTGCCAACAGTGTACACATTTGGATATCTTGATTAATGTCGGCCAACAATTACTGATACTGAACAACTTTACCGTTCAAAGAACGTAAATACCACTACATGGAAGGCGAGGTGTTTACCAAACACTTTAACTTAAATTATGGCAACATCAGATGACAAAACAAAAACGCTTGGTAGTATCTTTAACACACCTTTCTTTCTTCATATAAATCAGTTTGGTTCCACCTAAATATTTACCCGCCGTGGCAGCTTAGTGGTATTAGTGTTGCGCTGCTAAGCACGAGGTCGCGGGATCAAATCCCGGTCGCGGCAGCCGTATTTAGTTGGGGGCTAAATGCAAAAACGCGCGTGTACTTAAGATTTAGGCACATGACAAACAACCATCATCATCAGCTTGGTTACGCCCACTGCAGGGCAAAGGCCTCTCCCATACTTCTCCAACAACCCCGGTCATGTACTAATTGTGGCCATTTCGTCCGTGCAAACTTCTTAATCTTATTCGCCCACTTAACTTTCTGCCGATCCCTGCTACGCTTCCCTTCCCTTGGAATCCAGTCCGTGACTCTTAACGACCATCGGTTATCTTCCCTCCTCATTACATGTCCTGCCCATGCCCCCATTTCTTTTTCTTGATTTCAACTAAGATGTCATTAACTCGCGTTTGTTCCCTCACCCAATCTGCTCTTTTCTTATCCCTTAACGTTACACCGATGATTCTTCTTTCCATAGCTCGTTGCGTCGTCCTCAATTTGAGAAGAACCCTTTTCGTAAGCCTCCAGGTTTCTGCCCCGTAGGTGAGTACTGGTAAGACACAGCTATTATACACTTTTCTCTTAAGGGATAATGGCAACCTGCTGTTCATAATCTGAGAATGCCTGCCAAACGCACCCCAGCCCATTCTTATTCTTCTGATTATTTCCGTCTCATGATCTGGATCATCCGTCACTACTTGCCCTATGTAGATGTATTCCCTTACCACTTCCAGTTCCTCGCTACCTATTGTAAATTGCTGTTCTCTTCCGAGACTGTTAAACAGTACTTTAGTTTTCTGCAGATTAATTTTTAGACCCACTCTTCTACTTTGCCTCTCCAGGTCAGTTAGCATGCATTGCAATTGGTCCCCTGAGATAATAAGCAAGGTAATATCATCAGCGAAGCCGAAGTTACTAGGGTATTCTGCCTTTACTCTTATCCCCAATTCTTCCCAATCCAGGTTTCTGAATATCTCCTGTAAACACGCTGTGAATAGCATTGGAGAGATCGTATCTACCTGCATGACGCCTTTCTTTATTGGGATTTTGTTGCTTTCTTTATGGAGGACTACGGTGCCTGTAGAGCCGGTATATATTTCAGTGTTTTTACAAACGGCTCGTCAACACTCTGATTACGTAATGCCTCCATGACTGCTGAGGTTTCGACTGCATCAAACGCTTTCTCGTAATCAATGAAAGCTATATATAAGGGTTGGTTGTATTCCGCACATTTCTGTATCACCTGATTGATAGTGTGAATATGGTCTATTGTAGAGTAGCCTTTACGGAATCCTGGCCTGGTCCTTTGGTTGACGGAAGTCTAAGGTGTTCCTGATTCTATTTGCGATTACCTTAGTAAAGAGTTTGTAGGCAACGGACAGTAAGCTGATCGGTCTATAATTTTTCAAGTCTTTGGCGTCCCCTTTCTTATGGATTAGGATTATGTTAGCGTTCTTCCAAGATTCCGGTACGCTCGAAGTCATGAGGCATTGCGTATACAGTGTGGCCAGTTTTTCTAGAACAATCTGCCCACCATCCTTCAACAAATGTGCTGTTACCTGACCCTCCCCAGCTGCCTTCCCCCTTTGCATATCTCCCAAGGCTTTCTTTACTTCAAGGCTTTCTTTACCGCAGGGGGTCAAAAATAATCCGAAGTCCCCCACTACGGCGCGCCTCATAATCAGAACGTGGTGCTGGCACGCAAAACCCCGTAATTTCTTTTAAATGTAAATATTTTCTGCGTCAACATTTGCAGTGCTTTCTGCAACAGATAATATGCATTCGATATAAAAACAAACGCATGATAAATAATATAAAATGGGAAAAATTAGTGACACCATTTAAACTTAGAAATGAACAGGAACCTTTCCCTTCTCATCCGGATAGCTTAATATGAGAGGAAAACAAGACTACAATGTCTCACACTAAGTTTGAATAAGGGTCGGGTTTGTTGGCCGCAATGGGCATACTCCAGTGAGCGTATTTGTAATTTAGAGAGCCGCAAGCCTAACACAGGTCAACGAAACCAATTAAAGAAACACTACACTGGCTGACAATTAAATGATACACTGAATATGTACTATAGACAAATCGTCAGCGTATCGCGCCATCTTTTATTTTTACCATATATTACTCGTTACTGTTAGTAGTTTAACCCGCTGGGTTGGCTTACGGGCTATAGCGTAGGGCTTTTCACCACGAGGTCGTGGACTCAAATCCCGGCCGCGGCGGCCGCATTTCGAATTGCGATAAAGCCAACAAACGCTCGTGTACCGCGCGTTGCATGCCCGTTAAAGAATCCGCAGGACGTCAAAATAATCGGGAGTGCCCCAATATGGCGTACCTCACAATGAGATCGTGTTTGGGACACGTAAAACCCTAGAGAGAGAGAGAGAGAGAGAGATGAAGAGGAGAGGCAGGGAGGTTAACCAGATATCAGTCTCCGGTTTGCTACCGTACACTGGGATGGGAAATAGGGGTTAGAAAGATGACAGAACGGAAAGCGCAAAAAAACGCACACATGGAGAAACACACACACAAAAGACGTTCCAGTTAAAGACGTTCGCGAAGGCCGGTAGATCGCAGAAAGCGCAATTGCGCTTGCATGGCCTTCTTCTGGGACTTTAGGTCCCTTCCATGGTGTACAATTCCTTTTTCCGATAGCAGTTGGTCGTCCAGTTGGTCATGTTCGTGGCGAAGGCATTCTCTCTGTGGACTGTACTGCGAGCAAGCGCAGAAAATATGTTCAATTGATTCTTCATGGCCGCAGCGGTCACAGCTTGAGGTGTCGGTCATCCCTATGCGGAATGCATAAGCTTTGGTAAAGGCAACGCCCAACCACAAGATACAGATACAAGAGCGTGGCGTCTCCACGGCGAAGCTGTGATGGCGGTCGGATACTTAATGTCGGATCAAGGGAGTGCAGTCGCGTATTTCTTAAATGTGGCTCATTCCATTGCGACGTGGTGCACTGCCGAGCAAGCAGGCGGAACTTCCGTGTTGCGTCAGTTCTAGAAAGTGGAATTGGTGCGCGGTGCTCTTGAATATGGGCTGAGCGGGCAGCTTGATCGGCCCCTTCATTGCCGATAATCCCGCAGTAACCTGGAAGCCATTGGAAGGTTATTTCATGGCCTGCATCACTTATATGGTGTAAGGTCTCTGTAATATGGAATATTAGTTGTTAGTGCGGTCCGCGTCGTAAAGGTGACAGTAGAGGCTTCACGGCCTCCTTCGAATCGCAGAATGTCGTCCACTTGTGTGGCTTTTCATTACCAATGTAATGAAGGGCAGTAAAGAGCGCTGCGAGCTCTGCTGCCGTCGACGTTGTCGCGTGAGTCGTCTTAAACCCTAGAATTCGTCTTTCATGAATAGTCTAGTTGAAATGCTATCTGAAACATGGAATAAAAAAAGGAGTACACAATTAAATTAAGTGGCTCTCTTTCTGAGTCGAGCAGTTATTATATCAAGCATATCGCTATGCGGCTGAGTACGAGGTCATGGCTTAAATTTTCTGAAGTGGTGGCCGCATTTTCCTTGCGGCCTTATGCAATACCGCTCTTGTGCTGCTACTCGGCTTGCAAATAAACAAAAATGCGAGAATGTCCAGCTTATTCCGGAGTCCCGTCTCCCTCCGCTGCGGCGACTCTCAAGCCCTTGTGCTACTCTGGAACATTAACTGCAACGAAACCCAATAAACGAATTATACGCAAAGGAAAACCCAGCTCCACCTAATCTGCACTTGTACGCTTTCTACATTACAAAGAACAGCTTTAATGTTGACACAGAAAAGAGTGTCGTTCCTTCAGCTACGACACGTACTTCGCCCATGGACTAACATAGCTTTTGTGCCTCGCAAAACGAAGACGCTTGTAAGCTTCCATAAGGACAGTGGCACCAATTAAAGACTTTAATGGCTTCGTTGCGTGCCGTAGTGTTTTCAGTAAGTTGTGCATCTGCGACGTAAACTGTATACAGTACAATCTGGTTGAATGGAACCCTAAGGAAACATAGAAATATGTCCCGATTAACAGGGGTTCCGTTTACTGGCATATATGGGCAGAGGTGCAGCACAATATGTCGCACACCATCTTAACGGTGCTAAAAATGATAAGAAAAAGTCACAGTTTCTTCTGAAAGGCATGCCATTGATTAGGATAGCAAATTATTATGCTGTTATACGAAGTAATGTTAATCGTTTTATGCGCTGCTACTAGCTAAGGCGTACTAACTAAATCAACAATCATGGTGTCACGCGCGCACAAGCAAACATGAACACATCGTATTCCATATGACCGCGAAAACTCGCTGTCAAAACGCTCCAGTGACGAAACGCGGCAGCGGCAGCGAGCGAATCGACATGCTGCCGCTCGCGTCCAACGCGAACTACGCCACGAGAACACAGCGCAGCGCGGGCTCTGTGCCCGTCGCATATGGCTTTCAAAATACAGCGGCCCGGCGGGGTGCGCATGCCCCCCTCCCTACGCTCTCCCCAAAGCCTTGCACACGACGAAAGGCCGCGCCCTTTCTCCCCGCTTTCCTCCGCTGCGTGCGCGAGATTGAGCCGCGATGACGGGCTCACCCTAGCACGCTATATTGCACACAGCATACGGCGCGTGGCGACGATTTCATCGCCCTCGAACTTTATACAGCACCTCACGGCGACGCCAACGCCGATGGCAGAATTGCGCCTGTATTTCCATATAGTTGATATCGCAATGATCAATTAAGAAGCACGATGTCGCGGGCGCACAGGGAAACGTGAGCACACCTCACTCTATGACCGCGGAGGCTGCCTGTAAGAACGCTGGCACGAGGAAGAGCGACAGCAGCAACGAGCGAGTTAACCGTCGTGCTGCTCCTCGCTTCATCGCGAACTAAGCGGGGAGAGCTCAGGGCTACCAGCAATCGGCGCACCGAGACTCTGTACCGTGTACCGAGCGCAGATCGCTTACAAGATAGAGCCCGCGCGTTCGCGCCATACACAGTCGCCGCCACAGTAGTAAACCCCCCCCCCCTTAATTATATTCATTAAAATAAATGTTCTTCCTTACGTATGCCGAAATGCAGTAGGAATTCAAAGGAGATAAGCAATTTCTTCCCCCTGTAAGGCTACAACTTGCTGCGCCCCCTCTGCTGCGCGAATAAGTATATAGATGAGACAAACTAAAACCATGACACCTTATACCAACATATCATGAGCTGCTACACAGCCGGCCGCACGACAACTTCCGTAAGCGCGCAGGTCCACACACAATATTTACGCACACACCTGCGCTATGTAGCTGCAGAAAGGGATAAGTAGCGAGCCGAGTGAAGCAACGCCCTGCAAGCTCTGTCTTAGGCATAAGTTTCGGTCATTATCATTATTATCATTGTCACCAACTTTATTACTATACTGTTTTACTTCAGCAGAGGACGGCAGGCACTCATGGCAATTTGAGGCGACTCCTACATTGAGTCAGCGGACACCACCCAATGCCTGCATATTTGCAAAACTCACCACAGGGGATTGTTCTGTTCTTTCAATGTTGCTGAAATCCGCTCAGCATGTTTTTGAGTGGTTGAGTAAATGCAGGCGACTGCTCACTTTTTTAATCCTCGGAATACACTGAACATCGGGTAGTATTAAAGTCATTGGTAATTTGAGGGTTTCTTAATTATCCAAAGTTACTCAGCGTTTCGCGCACACATGCAATAATGATGTTTGAAATGAATGATGAGTGTGGGGATTTCTATCGGTAAGCTCTTTAAGCGGAGCTCAGTCTTCGATTCTTTTTTATTTCTACGGTGGAAAAAGATCACCCAGTTTGCCACTATTATAGGAGTGGCTGGAACAGGAGCAAACAAAAATGAAATCTCGGGAACAACCAATCCCAGTTACACCTTCCACATTTGACAAGGGCCCACATCCTGCAAAGAGGAAGAAAATAGATTGGAGGGAACATTCACAGCACTGGTGTCCAGTTGAGTCTACTCCCGAATCATAAACAGAGGTACCGGCGTAGTACTTTGTAATAATATGTTTTGAGCATGAAGGCGTTTTTTGACGTGCGGACACACCTATACTCCCTCGCAAAAAAAAAAAAAAAGAAAGCGTGGGGCAGAGTGTTTTTACGTAGGTAAAGCACGCAAAGTTGACTATATTTTTTTATAGTTTCAGTATCTCCTGCTTTGTCCTTGGTTTTCAGCTGTGTAGAAAACACCATGTCTTGCTCGAAGAAGCAATAACAAGCAAACAGAAATAAACACCGGGACAGAAAAGCGAAAGAACTTCACCTGTCAGTGTGGCTGGGCAATTTAGGGAACGGTACGTCCCACATACAGCGTGCGCAAACGAAGCAAGTACGTGTCAGACATCGAGTAACTTTGAAAGAACTCCGGTAAATTTTGCGGGAACTTTACGCTAGGGCACTTTGCCTGCGCATTTTTTTTTTTTTTTACTCAGGCTTCACTCAGGTGGCGTTTCGCCTATACGGAAGTAACGCTTCTGACAAGGAAGTGCTAGCAGCAGTGCTGTCTGTCGGCGTCTACTTGACTATTATTTGTCCAGGGCACACATCAAAAAGCCCAGGGCCCGGAGGGGGAGTCCGAAGTTGTCCAGTGCACACATTATCGATTTTCGTGAAGCAGAGCTTTATTTGCTCTAGCGTGAAATTTTCTACCATCTGGTGGAAATACTGTAGCCAAATAATCACATTGCAGCGCAAAGCTCGAAAGAAACATCGAAGAGCGCTAATACGCCCGTATATGAAATATTTGGCTACCGATATCTATTCCGAATCCAACAGAAAAGCAAAGAAAATAGAAACTTTCACACGCACCGTCCGCTTTCTTTTTACTTGCGTGCTAATAGCACATATATAGAATTTCATATTACCTGTACATAACATTTCGTTAGCGATCCGTGTCATATGCATATTTTCCAATGAACAGAAAGAAGTTCGAAGGAGCTCGTTCTAATATTGTACATATGCTGTTTCATTCATTTTCGATGGAGCGTTAGTACGGTATGATTAGAGCTGTCTCAAAAATGGCAGACGACATCCGCACGAAAAACGTTCGTCAAGCTCCGCAATTGTTGACTATTGCGAACGATGCCTAACAGTCGAAAGACTGGGCATGCTTTCCTTCCCGAACACCCTTTGTTGGCGCTGACGCAATTTATGCGTGAAAGTACGAAGTTACTTATGCGGATTAAACATGATAATCTAAGGCATAGCAATGAAAGCGCTTGTTCTTGGTCGATATTTATAAGCTCGCCGCGTGGTTCTAAAATGCGAAGTATAGATTTTTTGGGGTTTTTTTCCGACTCAAAGTATTTTATTTAAGCATTAGAAAACGGTTGCTTAGGAGGCAGACATAAATGTAAATAATGCCTGACAGAGTGTCAACCCCCTTCCCCCCACTCTCCAAACCTCTCACCCAGCATCACTGTAATAAGTGCTACATTGCCTGTCGACAAAACTTTCAATTATAAATCAGTGGAACGCACTGGCAACAATGCATGAAAATGAAAACATTTGAAAAAGAAAAGCATTCTGTATCGCGAGAAACGCGCAACTAAGAACGATTGACATTTGTGACATGAAGTATACATGAAAATCGACCAAGGCAATGAAACAGGAACAATAAAAGCAAAACTCAACAACAAAAACAAAAGGTCATACAAACAGATGGTACGGTACGGTATAGTAAACCTTTAATGAAGTCCTGCAGATAGTGAGTCTTCAGGAAGCGGGCCGCTCCCACGTGATGGCGTAATTTAGATTATTTCTACAATTGGTCTTGCATTGTGGCGTCGTACGCAGTTTTACATGCTTTGTGCAAGCGAACCGTCACCGCTGTCGATTCTGGCTCTGAACTCTGGGAGAGATGGTACCAGGAATGTTGGCTAGCAGCTGCAGCCGGGATGAATAGCGGACACCGCCGCTTCTATAACATCCTACCCAAGCGCCGCGATTCCTCACGTCAGCGCTTTGATAGCGAGTGTCCGAGGTCATCGAGTGCGAAGTGTTCATGTTTGACTGTGCTTGTCGACACTAGGCTAGTTAGTTTAGTTAGTGAGCGAATGTTTACAACGGTGACGTCCTACTCCGCAGCCTGCTGCATATGGTGTGGCCGTGCGAGACCTGTCTTGAATGCGGTTTGGGATGCTGACAGTGCAGGCGTCAAGGGGCACCGAGGGCCCATAGCGTCGTGCGCGCTATAGCACCCATACTCTTGCGCGTCAACCGCGTTTACGAAGTGAAACTTCACTGTAAATATTTTAACCCGGCTTGAAACACTCTTTCCCAGTCATCCCACACACGCTTCTCTTATCCCAAAGCAAGGCAGTTCCTTGAAACGTTCGACGCGCGCGCCCAACGCCACTTTGTCGCCTGCTTTCATTGCGACAGATCGTGCTTTGAGGCACCGTGTGTGACTGAATTATCTCCTTCAAAAGCCCACTTTGCCCAGTAATTTCCTCGTAGCAGCTTAAGGTATAAACTGTGCGACTTTGCACTGAATTTCGGATTGCAGAAGATAATCAAGTGATAACGTTTCTAGGTCGAAGTAGAAATATCATCGTCGTATTAACATAGGCCACATGATATAGCTACAAGTACGTACAACTGTACAACGACTACTCGCTGATGGTGTCACAATCCGTATTTCTCTTGCGTACGCTCCTCCGCTACTGATGTCGAACCCAACAATCGCCATGTCGTAGGCTCGCGTGGAAGGGCCAGAGTACAAATTACGTCACTGCCGTCATACGATCGTCTAAAAGCGTGCTTGTCGTCGTGCTGCTGCCGTCCCACACACATTGACTCGCGACCCACAGACGCAACAACTAATATTACCGAATGGCGTCGACCCACCTGGCATTCTTTTGCGGAATTCCAAACAGTGCTGGATGGCCAGGCACATGAAGAATCATTCACATAACACAGATCTTCATGGCGCGCGTGATTTGCATGATATTCCTTTTTTTGGGATACACTGATTCCGAGAATATTGTTTTACAAAACCTCTGGTTTCACACTTTTATGCGCGTATTCTTGTATTTTGCATCCAGAGCAATCGTCTCTGCATAAGCATTTCTAGCTCCGACGACGGTGACAAGGAGAGTAGTGGACAAATATAACTTAAGAAAAGAAACTTTCGTGCGTACGACTTCATCGTTGGGTTGACCGGAGTTGTCGCGACTAATTGGTAACTAGAATAATTAAAGAGGTATTGTGTCGAAAGAGGAAGTATGAATTTAGCTGCAACGTGCAGTCGGGTGTATCAAAAGATTATGAACCACGTATTCTAAAAGAAACATTTAATTTCCTAAATGTTATTGACCATAGTCAGGCAAGCCTTATCACACTTCACTGTTCACATTTCCGAGTAAAGGCTGACAACCCGCATGCCAAGCTGCATGTTCTTGCCGCGGCAATATCCACATTTTTTCCAAGAGACCACGGCCTATAATTTTTTGAACCCGATTGCGCCGCGCCAGAAGCAGATTGTGCACATGGCAGCTCCATTTCCACCCCCCGAAGTGGTCTTTTTTTCCGGACCTTGTATTCCTCTTCCTTATACCAGCACAATACTGAAGCCACACAGACACTACTGTGCCGCAAACCATGTAGTTTGACCAACCACAGTTCCACCAGTGAATGCCATGTATTTTCTCGGGTATGGAAGCGCAAAGAGAGGTGTGCTGCTTTGCCAGCACAAAGACCTCAAGTTATATTTTATAAACTTGTTGCGACACATCAAGCCTACCTTCCGTCGGGCTCTATACCAGCAGCAAGACCACTGTTATCCCTGTGGTTCCTATAACAACCACAAGTACGCCTCACGATTCCGGGAATAACGAAGAAGACCCATCATTCAACAGTGGCTCTACGTCAGTTCACAGTGTCATTACTGAGCGAGACATATGAACAAAGAAGGCACATTTACACCAATGAATCTGTCTTTGAAACACTTTGAAACACTTTGAAAGTATTACAAATACTTTCAAAGTGTCCCATATAACGACCTCTACGACAACAGAACTTGCCGTTCTACGTGTCGCTGTTAATTACATCGCACAAGCCAAACCTCAAAAGTGGGTCGTTTTATGTGACTCCAAAACAGCCCTTCAGAGTCTGCAGTCAGCCTTACGACGCAAGACCCATGACCAACTGGTGTTTGAGAGTAGAGAGGTTCTCCATCAAGCCCTCATAAACGGACATGACATCGTCTTCCGGTGGCTTCCGGGGCACTGTGGCATCGTCGGAAATGACCTTGCTGACAATGCCTCCCGTTCAGCTCATAACGAAACCCTGACACTTCCTATACCCTCATCAAGGACAGATGCTGCGAGGGGTCTTCGTTTACTTGCTCAAACCAAGACTGAAGCTTTGTGTAACACCCCGATTTTCTCTAACTGCCGTCTCCACTGGTTGGATACTACATTAAAGCTGCAGATTTCATGGAACTTCTCCCGCCATGATGCAACCTTACTGCGCCGCCTCTGGTTAGGGGTGGCTTTTACGAAAGCCTACTCATTTAATATTGGAATGTCTGGCGCACTAATCTGTAAATCTGTAACTCGTGCAACTGTGAACAGACGATTGAGCACCGTGTCGTGTTTTTGTGATCTCTATGACAAAGAACGTGACATTCTTCAGAAGGTGTTAAACCGATTAAATAACAGACCATTTTCAGAGACTAAGATTCTCGGACCACGTCCCCGTGCGTCGCTGGCTTACAAAGCGACGCGTGCACTGCCTCGTTTCATGAAAGCGACTGGCCTCAGTGAGCGATTATAGGCGTGAAGTTATGGGCATCCGCGTGTACTCACACTGATAGTACCTTCTCCCATCCCTCGCCTTTCTTTTCATCCCTTAAACTTCTTCCCCTGTTTAGGGTAGCAAAGCGGACATGCGTCCGGTTACCCTCCCTACATTTCCTTCCTTTTCATCCTCCTCCTTCTGCGCTTAAGTGAACGTCAATAACTGTAATAACGCGACAGCGTTAAGAAGCTCGTGTCGCACAAAATCCGCTGTCGGCCTCGGACGTCATTCCGGCGAAAAATATTTTGTACCATCCATACCCAGGCGTTTCATGTGACGTAAGGAATTTCCAGAACTAATTGGATTTCTCAACTAAAATACGTGGAAAAAATCGCAAACCTTGATTTGCGCACAACTTAGAGATATGATAGCTCTCGGATTGTAATTTGGCTATACGATAAAACATAGTTCTGTTACATAAAAACTGAAAGAAAGCCGTTTTCCAGCGATTCTGCCTCTCACAAAGCAGCCACTGCGTCCGCCAGTTGGGCGTGCCGGCGCGCGGGTCTCTCGGCGCCCACGGATTGGCGTGGCCGGTTCCCTGCAGTACCTCCGGCTGGCGCTCGCCTACACCGCATCGAGGCATGTTTTTCTAAGTGACTTTGATCGAGGCCCGCGCAAGAGACCGCGTTTTGACCAGAAAGCCCGGCTTCGTGCACAGCGTTCGCGGCCAGCGTTTCCCGGTAAACATTACGGCTACATACGCTCCAGTTGCCGGGAAGCGTGAGAAGCAGTCAGGGATGTTTGAATGCTATCGCGTTCCACTCTTCAAGGCGAAGCTTAAGCGTCCCCCATTTTTTTACAAAAACAAAGTACAGCATATAAGCTCATTTCTTCGTGAGAGGCAGAAAATTCATGTCACACAATACACTCAGCCGTTACCCTACTCGGCGAGGCACCTTTTGTGGCGGCTAATGCAACGGGCACCATACTGGACCAGGGGAAGCAAAAACGGTAAGCCAAGGACTCTGAAAAGCTGCAAACAAGTTTCTTCTTTGGCGCCCGCTGAACAGCGCGGAAAGCGCCCTTTCCGCCACTAAGTGGTTGAAAGGTTTAGTCGAAGCAATCAACGCGTCACGAAAGAAGCTCCTCGAGAGCTCCGAACAGAAAAAGCCGCCACTCTGGGCTTCGTCTTACAGAGCTCTTACGTAGAACTCAAGATAACTCTGTTTCTTTTATTTTCTTTTTTTTTTCTTCTTCGTTGTGCCTTCGCGAAACTTCCTTTCTGGCTGGCTTGTCTAATGCATCAGCAAGAACCACGTGGACACAATGACACATAGTTGTTTGCCTAAGGAGGAAAGGCACTATGGCTGGCTCGTGTTCTTTTGTTTTTATTTCAGGTTTCTTTCTTCCTGAAAATAACAGCGAGGATACGTGGATGAAACTTCAGAAACGTAAAGCTTAGTATTACCTTGCTGCATAGTCATGGTCGCGTTCTTTACCTTCAACCTTATCGGTACTGAGGGAGATTTTGGATACGGAGACGGCGGTAGCCGACATTTATAAAGTTGGTTCGAAGTGGAATCCTGCCTGCGGTTCAGCAACTTGTAGAGCAACATCATCCGGGGAAAGAGATAGAGGGCCAGTGAAATAACTGTCTAATCCCTCTAAGAATACAAAAAAACGCACACAAAAGTAATTATATTGCTTCGTACACCACAGTGCTTTCCCCCGTGACCCATGAAAGGCTGTCTGACCGACGCATGCGCGAGCCTAATAATTTGCCATGAGCATCTATTCACAATGTAGCTTGGAGTAGTAATATACGAAAGTATATCAGTTCATTTACGAGTGATCTCGTAAAGAATTAAGTTCTGAAAAATAGCTTGGCAAAGACTATATTCAAGCGCTCAATTTCTGCTACACGTATTATGTAGAGCGTAGCTTTACTGAATCTGAAGACACATGTAACATCAGTATTTTTTAATTGATACCTCAAGGGTCCCAATAGGACATTACATGAGGGGTGGGAACGTAAAAGGCGGGAATGCTCATGATGAAGTTAGAAAGAGGAGTCGGAACTCGGGATGGCCGATCTAAAGCACGCTGTATCGCGGATGGGTGCAGCATGTCTCGCAAGGCCGTTCCAGTCTGGGGCAGTTCGGACGATGAATAACTGCAGAAACGTAGTGCTGCGGTCTTGTGGCGGGATTGCCGAGTTCCAATGGCCTATTAGAGTACACGTGTGCATGATGGTAACATACGTACACCCGTATTTATGAGTTTTAAATTTCTGCAGCAATCATGATTAGGTATTTCTGACACTATTATTGAGCTAGTTCCCACTTTATTTATCGCAAATAAAGATAGTCCACATAACATATGCACATTTATGATAGCGACATATTATAATTTTTCATGTCTGCGCTAGGTACTGTCCAAGTTTTCTGCTTTCTCAGATGAAACCGCTGTATGTAAAAAAAAAAAAAACGAACGCGGTGTTTTAATTTTTTCTCCGTTTTTGTTCGGTGCGAACACTGGACATACATACTTTCGTATATCAAAAAATGTTTGATAGCTCGCGTAAGAGAGACATAGGCTTGCCTTTGGTAGGGATGTGCTGCTAAAACAAAAAAAAACTGACTTAGAGTTGCGTATTCTTTTCGAGTGACAAAATGGCCGCTGGCACTTCGCTGCATCTTTGGTAACGTGTATCAAGTCCTTTGAACAGAAAATTCCCTGCAGCGTAATTGTACATACAGATATTACTACTGGAAAATTCAAAAGTAGGATATTTATTACAGTGTGTGTGCGTGTGTGTGTGTGTGTGCGTGTGTGTAAGTGTGCGTGCGTGCGTGTGTGCGTGTGTGCGTGCGTGCTTGCGTGTGTCGAGCTCACGAATTTTCGCGCCTCCTATGTAAGACACGCATGACACAGACGTGACGGCAGGAGTTGGTGTTGGGGAATGCGCAGCTACGACAAGAGATGGCGCGACTCCTAGCTCAGCGGCCGACTGCACCTGACGATGTGGGTAGCTCGGAAGTGTCAGGAGGACGCTTCCTCTTTTCATGCGAGGGGAGCGGGGACTTCCGCACGTGCGGAAAACAAGGTGCGTTCGACCGTGCGCGCCGCAGCTTTGTCCTGAAGGAGACTACTCGTTCGGTTTCGAAGCGCACAAACAACTTCGGTTCCTTTGACCGCACTCCCAAACGGCTTAAGTTTCGGAGACCGGCATTGACGACCATTAGCGCGGCATCGCGACGTTGGCTAGTGAGGACGCTCTACTGTCTCTTGCCTAGTCTCATCGAATAAATAAAATACTTACATGTTGGATAGCTGCCATAATTGTTTACCGGAAGCAACATATCGCATCTTTGTACATTTGCACTTCTATGCAAGGTCGTGTCTCTTGTTGACGGGAACAAGGCCCGCTGTGATTCGCTTGCGCTGCCCCTGAACGTGCCACCAAAGAATAGGTTATAGTTGGCTTCCGAAGCCAGTGTTTCCTTTCGTACTGCTCACGTGTTAATCAGATAGTAAATGTATTCGCTGAAGTAGTTACAGCCGCCACTTGACATTTGAACGTAAGTGCACCTTGCAAGCCATTATAGCTTCGTAATCAATCTGCGCTTGCCGAAGAATGGCTCTTAGACAATTGTTACGATGTAATCGAGTACCTCGAGCTTTGTGCTTGGCGTCAAACGTTACGAAGTTGTAGGTAATCGAGTCTTCGACTATTGTTACGATGTAATCGAGGACCTCGAGCTTTGCACTTGACGTCCAACATTACGAAGTGGTAGGTAATCGAGGCTGACTGGCCATGGATTACGGAAGACCATGTGACCTGGCAGGCCCGAGACGCAGCTTTGTAAAGTACACAATTTTTCAGCATAATTTTAGTTCGCACCACGGAAAATCAGAGAACGGCGGCCCTACTTACTATGTATTCTTCTTGGAGGTCCCCTAAATGTCCCTAGCTATCTAGACGAGATACTCCCATTTTTCCCGTGCATGTCACATGGACCATTATTTCCTTCTCTAGTCGAGGGGTCATAGACTTCCTGGTGGGCGATAAGGCCCATTCCTCGCCGGTAGACGTAAGTAGAATCTTCGGGGTGACTGAAAGTACTTCAAAATTTCCACAGAGGCATAGGAATCGAAGTAAGCGTTCATCAAGTCCCAGCAATTTGCACAAAACGTGTCTCACGCTCCAGAAACGTTATCCGCGTGTGAGCAGGTCGTACACAGTGCAGTCGAAACTAAAGAAAATTAAAAAACGCAGTGCCCTTTTATATTAAACCGCATGCCTTGTCATCATCACATTAAGACGAGTGGTAGTCGTATTTCTAGTGTTAACTGTTTCCCACAAAATTATGTCTTGCGTATTAGGCTGGTTTCTTTTGTTTATGCGGGTTTAATCAAAGGAACTAGAACGCCTATCTACGGTCACTACGTTTTCATATTGTAAGGCAATGAGCTGAGAGAGAGGGCGACAGCAAACTTTGATTTCGAGGATCAGCGTGAAATAATACTTCATTCTTCGCCCAGGTTGGGCGGCTTCTTAATCCAGAAATCCGTTGGGGGATGGATCACTGCTTCTTGTGCCTGGTTCACCACCTTGCGCTCAGCTTCCACGTCTGAGGCTGCGAGCGAGGACTCCCACGGTTCTCCGCGGTACTCCGCGGTTCGCTTCTGCTTCGAATTGGCTTGCTGTGGCTTCTGCATGGTTGTTGGGCGTCGATCTGAGGAATTCAAGAGTAAAAGCAAACAAGGAAGGTATTTCAAGTCAAGGTCGTCCAAGACAATGCATCACTGAGATGTACTATATATATATATATATATATATATATATATATATATATATATATATATATATATATATATATATATACATACAGATAGATAGATAGATAGATAGATAGATAGATAGATAGATAGATAGATAGATAGATAGATAGATAGATAGATAGATAGATAGATGCTGCGCCGCAGATTTATTGACCAAATATTACTCAGGCTGTCATCTTTTTATACAAAAGGTATCAGGCTAACGGGACGAATCCAGCCATCTGGGCAAATATTTTATGCCTGCGACATAAGTCGTTTCTGTGCTATGCTTTATGCAGCTGAGTTGACGGCGTTTTTCTTCATACCCTTAAATGTTTTTGATGCAGCAAAGCAATTTTCTAAGCTTGAATCAACATCTTTAAAGCATCCCTTAACGTTATCTATTTGCTACTCATGGTGAACTTTATTATTCGTTTACTCTTGTCTGCATTGGGACGCCCCCAATTTCTTTGTTGTTGCTCTTAAATTACAGGTTCAAGGTTGTTTCTTTTGACATCATGGAAGGGCATTGCTTCTAGTGTTTATATAAACTTGCATTACAAAAAGACGGATTTTAATCAATTCTTTTTTTAAGCGCCGAAACACATTTTAGCTAATGTGAATGTGGTAATTTCTTGAGATTTATTAGTTTATATTGAAATTGCCTAATTTTTGCATGGTCCCCTAAGCTCCTTCTGACGTCAGGCGGCATGTTGATTGGGGCGAAATGCAAAAACGCCCGCGCATTTGGGGCACGTTAAAGATCCCCTGGTTGTCAAATATAATGCGGAGTCCCCGCTACGGCGTGCTTCATATTCAAATCGTTGTTTTGGCACATAAAACTCCGGAATCGAATTTATCTTATTTGTTTGAATTGACTTCCATATAATGTGTGAGAACGAAGTGTAAATAGCAGAAGAATAAAGTTAGGTTGAGAAAAAGATATGTGAGAAGAAACGCAGGAAATTCCTCCAAAGCTAGGTGTGCTAACACCATCACTGACTGCGAGAGATGACGCATGCACCCTAGTTTTCAGTTTTGCTTTTCTCTCGACAAGAAAACCAAAGTGTTGGAGTTTCCGGCTGTGGGTGCTTTTCAAGGGAAGAAACGCGATTCGCCGTTCCTAATACCGCGAGTGTTCTCACAAGTGTCATTTTTCTTGTCCGCATCGTCAAGCGTAATTTGGGAACGTCAAGGTAATTTAGATGGGTCGAGCGGCGGGCCAAATGTATGCAGCAGCCCAGAGGTTGAGCGCGATCGATAGCGAAGGGTGGTAAGAGCACATAGAATGGCGTCGGACGGGCGTCATTGAAGCGATAAAAACGTCAGAGGTGCCTGTTTGCCGGAATTACTTCAAAACGTCACGGCAGTAATAAGAAAATGACAAGCAACGCAATCAAGCGAATGCTAACGACGAAGAACGGTGCCGCGAAGTAAAGTCATGCTTGGTGTCAGAGTGTGTGCTCGTGTCGCTTTAGAAGGAATGAACAAAAGAAACTGTGGGTTGTTCAGAACTATGTTACAAGCAGCCACCAGAAATTTAACAAATAAAAGTGTAATGATGTATTTTAATGGCGCCCACTTGGTTATTATTATGCAGAAAGACAAAGAGAATATGAGTGGGGACATACATCGGTGTCTTTTTTTTTTTGCAGACACAGACAAGCTTCGACATTTAATAATTGAAGCTGATTGAGGGAAACCTCGAGGATATATAAATACCAAGCGTCAAGAATACAAAAACAATGAGCAGCGATTCCTGCTTGTTTGCACAACAATTCGTGTTCTTCAACCTTAGCCCTGAAAACTTGACCTGCCAGCATGCGGGTCACTATAGCATCGGCGAAGTGCACGCATCCAACACTGCTCTTTTTTGAATCCACCCGTTGCAGTCCAATCTATGGAGCACGCGACATGCGCGACTTGCTCAGGCATGATTTACGCTAACCTAATGCCGTATCACGTAATACTACATTGCATAAAAAAAGGGTTAACAAATTGTCGTTAGAGAATGTCCAGGAAAAGGACAGCGATATCTGAATTCATTTCATTTATTTTACCCTCAAGGTACAGAGTACATCATAGAGGGAAGGGGCTAAGAGAATACAAAGTAAACATCGGTAAAAGTAACTCAAACAAAATAAATAACAACAGTAATGATTCCAAATTTTGAGCTGGCATCCGATGATAAGAAACAGAGGTACAAAAGATACAAATACAAATGTGATGTACATGATGGTAAAGAGGTTCGAAAAACACCTTATGTACAGCATATTTACAAAATGCGTTGTTAACTTTTTTGATCATGATGCTGATGAAAAGGCTGCAATAGAAAAAGGTACATACACATAGGCAAGACAAATGGTAAGTATATTACGAAAGTTCGTTCTCAAGTGCGTTTCTAAACATAAGTGGATTAATTATACCTGTTAATGAAGGGGATAAGCTGTTCCAGTCTTTGCTAGTCATTGGTAAGAATGGATTGTGCCCATTATAATATTGAAATGCGATATCCTAACTTTCTGATTATGATCACGGCGAGAAGAAATGAAAGGTGCTGGCCTGATCCAAAGAGTGCGTAAAAAGGTGTTATGATAATAGATTTTGTGAGAAAGAGAAAGGCGTGAGTGTTTTCGGTGGTGAAAGCGGTAGAGTAAGACATGACAAATACAGCAGTGAAAGCGGTGGAGAGTAAGACATGACATCTGTATTCGGTGGTTTTCTGCATTGCGCATCTCAGAATAGGATAACGCTGACTTACCACTTTAAAAGAGCACTGACACAAAAATTTAGCATCTTGTTTCTGCTGACTTTATTGCTTTAGGTTACTGTCGACTTGATAACTCCGCTGCGAAGGATCAATTTCTCAATATTGATCCAAGTTGATGACACCATTGATCACAGCCCATTTTATTCAATCCGCTCAAAACACGCGCCAAGTGCGGCGTAGTTTAGGACATGATAAAGATGACTAGTCTTGTCACGAAAATATGTGGTGATCACGTGGTATCAGGCAACTCAAGAGCCTATTCCAGTCATACCGGTCCGGTGGATAAGTCCATACAATCACCATGTTGCCGATAGCTGCCCAACTGTCTTTTCTATTTCTCTTCGAAAGGCAAGCTAACTCTCTCTCGCCCCTCTTGTACCGTCGACTGATCAATAGACTCGGCCTTCGGCAGGATGGTCACAGCGCATGCGTATGCGTCCATGGTGTCTGTCATATCGCGAGACCACCACATAAAGTTTTGTTGCCGTAAGTAAACTCCCCCTTTTTTTTTTGCATCTGAAATCGAGGCGAACATGGCGCCAGTTTTTGGCTGGTCGCATTGAAAGGTCATTTAGTTTAGTGTACATCTTGCTCTAGAGTAACGCAGGTTCTATAGTGTAATTAGTGGGTCAAGAGACATCGAATGAACAAATAAAGAGCAGACATAAAGGTTCTGGCAATATTTCTTAAAGAGATTGCGTATCGCCCAGTTGGCGTTTGGCGCTGACTTCAATAAGCCTAGTCTAAAGTATATTGTCGATGCATACATAGCTGATTTAAAGACCGAATTGAAGTTTTTTCTAGCTTTGTTGGTAGTGTTTACTGATGGACACTATTTGAAACTGTAATTTTTGCTGCACGTGGTGTTGACTTAAACAGGGCTACTAATAGCCAGTATGGGCTCAACTGCAACTTCAAGCTCATGTGATTACAAATCCTATGTAAGGAGGAGATATTTCAAATTTCTTGAAATGGTATGCGCGTTCAGTCTGTTTCTTTCGCGTCCATGTGTCGTCTATCGGGGCCAATAATCAAGTTTCAGTAATATAATCTGAAAAAGTACGACTAAAACAAAAGGAAGAAAAAAAATTAAAACTGCATGACAGCTAACGCACAATCGCACGTTTCTTTCTTTGATATTGTTTTCTTTTTTTGTTCTGGTTTCACTCGTGCAGTTTGAGCTTATACTAAAGATGAATCAGCAAGCCATGAAGAAGTAGTTATTTCAATGAGTTCCAGCGCTTACTTGTTTCAGAGCCAAGAATAAGAAAAGAATGTGCAATACAGACTTTGGTATTGATCGCATCGCCGCTAAGTGCGACGAGAAGCTAAACCATTTCCAAGTGAATATTCGACACATACGGTGTTGAACAATTCTTTAGCGTAATAACGCGTCGCCGCAGGTTCTTGGTTTTAGTTGGACAGGCCTTTTAAGCTTGAGAAAAGCTATAGCAGTCGAAAGGCTGTTTTTCTGTCTTTATAGTCTTCGTGCGCTTGCTCAGTCTGTCTGAACACCATTCGGTGGTTGCGTTCCCGCAGCGCTGCCGACAATGCAATATCGTATGCCGAGAGAGGTGGCTGAAACGCGATAGTGGGGAAAGCGACAGAGAAGTGTGAAGTGCAGCTAAGTAATAAGAGACTGGTAACCTCGGGTCTTACTGAGAGTAATAGGCTTGTGTAGGAAATTTTTTAATGTCAGAGA
Organism: Dermacentor variabilis; assembly: GCF_050947875.1. Classification (NCBI taxonomy): domain Eukaryota; kingdom Metazoa; phylum Arthropoda; class Arachnida; order Ixodida; family Ixodidae; genus Dermacentor; species Dermacentor variabilis. The sequence goes on along the minus strand of NC_134571.1, from coordinate 115,187,216 downwards.
GCAGGGGGCAATGGGTTCGGTGTTTCGCAAAGGTATTATCATTCTTTAAAAGCGAATCAGTTTTTTTGTTCTTTCATAACATGCCGGCCCCTCATGTTATTCTTGTTCTTTAGTTGGAGAAGAAAGTGCCCAAACGCATGAAAGAAAATATACCGCTCGTTCATAGCGAAAGGCGCGCATGTTGCGTGCTTTGATTTTGTTGCAAGTCAGACAAGGGTATTTCCGTAAGTCATATTAAAGCAAACAGTAATTATTTGCTCGCTTCTACTGATTATAAAAGCGTGTTTTGTGTACTAACAATTTGTCGATTGCAGATCTTGTTTGATGGTAAGCCCATGAACATGAAGAAATTCTAAATTAACTAATAGTTCGTTTCTCTCACGCTATTCGTTTCAATAAGAGAAGGCAGACATCATTCGCTGGTCAGGTTTAAAACAGCCATGTCATAAAACAGTCAGCTTGGTTGCAAAATCAGGGTTCTTTCTCCGGGCACAAGCCGTTCTGGGCAGTGCACGCACAGCGTGTATCATGAGAGGCTATCATATGGACAAAGATTACAATTATATTATGGCTTCTGCTATTTGAATGACTTCGTGTGTTTTAATCTTCAAGTTCTAACCTCTTCTCTCAGAAGTAAAACTCTGCCAGCTGCAGGCTGAAGGTGCATAAACGCGCAATAGATGTACCACCTGCGAGCATAAATTTACCCACAAGAACGAAAGTGGTGGAGTCGCAAAACTCGCCGCAAATCCGACTTTAGACCAGCGTCTACGTCTAAGCCTTGTACTTTGCGTGCTCACAAGCACACGCTCGTCGCCCCGCGTGCCACGTCTTCACCTGGCCTACATGATATCGGCGCTTGCTATAACAAATCCCAGGCCGCACCCTCCCGCGCTTGCGTGCGTCTTCTATTTTTCGGAAGAGCCCACTGGGTAAACCTTCGCGCGGTGGGAAGTGAGCCCTAAGCTTAAAGGAGAATAATAGCTAAACCTGCGCAAAAAGAACTTTCCAAGGCCTGTTATGCTTGGATGAAGGTTTGAAGAGCATGCCGGACCTTTAAAAAAATAATGCACTCTCAAGTTTGCTTTATATAAGCAAACTTTGGAGTGCATACGACGAAGTTGTTACCGTGTGCGTCCGTATGGCGGAATTAACAATAGAAGGCAAAGAAGTGAAGGTGTAGGCTGACTTTGCATAACCCACTTATGCTCCGCGCAAAAATATTCTCCGACGATTTGTGAAGAAGCCGTTCGCGGCACATGTTGAAGAAAGTGCACGGTATATGTGTATGTTTTCTTTTCTATTTACTAGTAAGTGAAAATAGACATTGCAGCTTCGTTTCATGAAATTCTAGAGATCTCCACTCGAGATGCCGCAGAACTGAGTGAATCTTATTTTGAAGCGTTGGTGTTGACAACAAATCATCGATTGTAAATTGTGAAAGCTTTCCGAATTTTCCACAGTGATGGGGTCCCAGCGACTTGGGCTATAGGAAGTGGTAACATCTGCTAATTTTTCCAATGACTAAATAAAACCTTTACGCAAAAAAGAAAGGCTGCGTCAGCGCTACGCCTTCAATTTGCACATTACATCACTTAACGGAACTTGTACAGAACTACAAAAGCATATTAGGTGAATTATGGGAAGCACTACAGTAGAGTTTCTTGTTGCCGGTGGTGGACAGACTCGGGCCTCTAGACGCTGCGTTGCTCTGGCAGTCATGGCTGCTAGAATTGAAGTAAACATAAATTAGTTGGCACCCTGTCTCCCGAAGCTTAATTGAGCGAACATTGTGCAAGATATTCACAATTGCAACGCCGAGAACTAGGGTGGTATGATGTACGTGTTGTATGTTTTGGCAAAGAACTTTCTGGTGAAGAAAACTTGAAGAACGGTTCATTTTTCGCGGAAGTAGTGTTGCCCGGAATTGTTTACTAATACTGCTACCATCTAGTGACGGCGAAAAACCGGACAGGGCTACAACTGTGAGTTATGAATCTAAAGTTGTATCTAAATATGCACATTTCCATCATTTCATAGTCAATCTAAGTCTTCAATAGATGCATCCCGTAACTAAAATTAAATTCTGTGATTTTACGTGTAGAAACTGGCATAAATTCACGAGGCACACCTTAGCAGGGGACGCTGGATTAATTTTGACCCCCTGGGGTTTTTTACTGCGCACTAAATGCACTGTACATGGCCATTTTGTGGTCTTGTGGTCGTGTCCTGGCCTGAACAGTTGTCGGTACTGCTACCAACAGACAGTGTGCCTTCATTGCACGAAACCTCCGGGTCTCCCACTGAGCACAATATGGCGTAAGTTACTGAAGCCGACATGCATTTGTATGCGCAAATATTTACGACTGATAAAGCAGTTAAAGAAAAGCTCCAAATACAGAAAAATCAAAGCAAGGGAAAGCTAATAATCACCGAAACAAGGTTACCTGGCCAGTCAGAGGCGATTGGTTCCAAACGAATGCTAGAAAGCGCATTCTAATATCGTTTGGTACTGCGTTTCGACAAGATAGTAGACATGCCCTTGTATTATGTAATACAACCTGGAAACTGGATATTAGCAGATCCTTTTCCAGCATGATAGGAGGCGAACAGTGTCAAAAGGCATTTCGCAATACAGGCACGAGGTTGACATGAAAACTATGAACTGGCGAATAACCAGTGCGATCATTTTGCTGTTAGACTTAAGGGGCCTTCATGCTGAGCATAGTTCAGAAATACGGTGCCTTTGAATTCCTTGCGCGAATACTTTAGGCGTAAGGAAACCAGTTTTGCAGAGCCGTCGAAAACTTTCTCGTGAGTTTTAAGTCTAGCGGATAAGTGAGAACTGATCGGATAATTGCGAACACCGCCGCTGCCGCCGCCACCCGTGTCCGGTTTCCGTCGCAACTATGGCCTTGCGTGCGAGAAGTGACGCGATGTGACAGGCGCGTCGCGTAACGTCGGTACGTGCTCACATTGAATTGCAGTCACGTATTGGTGCGTATAAAGGCATGCTTATCTAAGTGACTGGCGTTTTGATGGTTCTCACATGCACGCGCCTACCTTTCATATTGGGACGATGCATCCTTTGAAAGAAAAGAAAATGCCGCGTATTTAGTGCCACAAGGACAATGACGAAAAGAAGACATATCGCCATTTATAAGAAACATTGAGAACAAGAAGAAGTAACAAGTCCGCGATATTACTTTATGCTCACAAAATTCACGACACACCTAGATAATTGATTATTCATACCTGTAACACTGGACACTCTAAACCCCATTTGCAAGGTGCTTATTCAATTTCACCCTAATTTGTTTATTTAAACATGCTAACAGTTCCTCCACCGCCGGATTCATGGCCGATACCCCAGAGTGGGTTGCGCCATTTCCTTGTGGAACAAGAACAAAAAGCAGTACGCTCTTGTAACTGTTCCAGTGGACTGAGTACTCTGGACCCTTTGGCATCACTATCGTGACAGGTATCAGGGGCTGTGACATGTGCGCCGGGTAGTCTAGCTACCTGTGTTACCTCGTGGCGACGCGTTATGGCGCCTCCTCGCAAGGTACGAACCATTGCTTTGTAAGCGACTCGTAGAGCTACGCGCGCGGTCATAGAGCAGCACAAACCGCCGCTCGCCATCGACACCGCGCGCACAGTTTTGTCCGTTATCGAAAAAAGAACGCAATAAGACTTCGCCGCGGAGACACTCTAGCGCATGCTGCTGAAAATCAGGCACGACAACTTCTAAGCGGGCAACCTCACGAGCGGTCAACCGAAAATCCGGCTCGGCAGCTTCGCCACGATGACCCTCACGAGTCGAGCCACTTCACTCGATGGCATTTACAGCGAGAAGACGACTTAACCCTTTACCACGCCACGATAAGTTCAGATCGAGCACTGTGTGACAAGTTCCACAGACTCAAACAATATCGCCTTGACAGAATCAAGCAACGTTGCTTCGTACTGCTCGAACAACCCCTCCGATTGACCTCCTGCTTTCTAAACGTATATTCTCTGGCTGCGCACAGGCTGGACGTCACGCACGACTACATCTTAAATAAAAAGGAAATTAAATATTAAGATCTACAGAAAATCATGGAGTGGAAAACATATGTGACATAATTGATTATATCTAGCAGTCTAGTTAACTGTTTGTCACAGCTCCGTTTCAGAGAGGATGCCAATAAATAATCATCATCATTGTAATAATCATGATTATACTCATAATCATCATCATTTGCATCTCATCGTGCCACTTGTCACGAAATGTCTGACGAGCGCCGCGTCGCGTCTACACATAGCAGTGGCACGTAGCAGTTTCATGTAGCAGTTGCATATAGCTAGACCTGTTCAGCTCAAGAAGGCTGGGTTTGCTACCGCCTCCTTTCAAAGTGGATGTAAATAAATGATCACAATCATCAACATCATTTTATTGTGCCACGGGTCAATGGATATGGCATGTGCATCGCGCACTCTTGATACATGTGTTTGCTCCTCGGTGCACGTTATGGCGCCTTCTCGCAAGGTATAAACCCTTCAGTGCGTTCTGCCGAAAATGGAGCTCCTCTGGAGGCGCTCCTCCAGCTTACGCTGTGACTGTCCTGCGTGTGACGTGCACGCCTGTGAAGTTTTTTGTAATATCCAGCTCACACGGTACTTTTATGTATTTTTGCGTACGACGTATTCTTGTTCGAGCAGGCAGATGAAATGCAAACAAACAAGTTTTCTGTTCTTTGAACTTAAGAGCGTACGAGGCGCAGTTTAACACAGTGGCCTTCCTCGTCACGTACACATTGATTTAAGAATGGCAGTGTGAACATGTACGCATTCGGAGCCTCGTGCTCTCTGTTTAGCTTATTTGTGGATTGATGAACTCAGCATCTGACTTTTAAACCTACAATAGAAAGCCTGCATTTCTGTCATGGGAGCGAATGTAACGCTTCTTTGTGTCCAGTAACATGCCTTAAAGACGATTTCAATCTGAAAATGAGTGCATAAACAGCTTGTACATGTTACTCTCTCTCAAAACAAGCGGGAAAAACACAGTAAACGATATTCATTATGGAGCTAAGGACGAAGCTAATTACTCAAGGCAAGCAGCTCTTTCTGTTCTCGGTATTGAACAGCGTACCCTCGCGGGGAACCAAAATGAACAACAAAGCTGTGCCCTCGCAGACAGCCGAGATTTGAGCGCTAACACCCAAGTGTGCGGAAAGGCGCCGGCGCCAGCCACTAAGCGGATGAAAGGTTTTGTCGGAGCAATCGCCCTTTCATGAAACACCGCCGCGAAAGCCACGAACAGCAGACGCTGCGACCAGGCTTCGGCTGGCCGGCCCCTATGGCTGGCTGTCGGGAGACACTGTTTGTATGGACTTTTCTCTCCCATGCGGTCCTCTCTCCATAGAACCCTCCTCCACGCTGCGCGTATTAGATCGGCGTGGACTGTGCGGAGTCAGTGCACCGACGTGTTTGCCCAGCACGGATTAGCGCTTTCGGAGCTTGCCGTTTTGATGCTCTTGATGTACTGAATTAAAATGTGCCAAAGGGCACTATACTCTGTGATATTCTGTCGGATATGTGGCTTGTTCTTATTGTTACATCAAACGCTGGCACCTTTGTAACGACATTAGCATATTCTGGTGACTGGCGTAATTTATGTGTTCCTAAACTGCACCGCTTTTATACGCGTTTTCAGGGATTGCATAATAATGGCACTGAGGCATTCCGTTCAAACTGAATAGTGTTCTTACCAGCTGCGGTTGTTTAGTGGCTATGGTGTTGGGCTACTAAGCACGAGGTCGCGGGATCGAATCCGGCCACGATGGACTCATTTTGATGGGGGCGAAATGGGAAAGCACCCGTGAACTTTGATTAAGGTGCACGTTAAAGACAACCAGGTGGCCCAACTTTCCGGAGTACCCCACTACGGCATGCTTCATGATCAGATCGGGGTTTTGGCACGTAAAACTTCTTAATTTAATTTTTTAATAGCGTTCTTGCAAGATCAGGGCATACTGTTGTTCAGAAATGCTAATGGCTGTCCGTATGACATAGTGACGTCGTTCACCTGTGGTACTCTAATATTGAGTACCTTCAATCGCCGAGAGAGAGAGAGAGAAAAACTTTATTTATTCTATCAAGGATTTTAGCGGTGAGCCGTCTTGCGCTTGTTGCCGGGCTCTTCAGCACGGGTGTGCCCCTATTCCAGGACTCCACTGAGCCTGGCCACTTCGCACGCGTGCTGCACCATTGCCCTTTGGGCGGTGAGCTCGCTGCTGATGAGCAGGCCCTCCCATTGCTCCGCACTCGGGTTTTTATGTTTATGGAATGTGTAGTTATGCTTACATTCCCATGTTATGTGGTAAAGAGTTGGTATTTCTCCGCACCATGGGCAGGAGTTTCTGTATTGTGTCGGGTACATTTTACTTAGTATGTGTAGATTATAGAAAGTTCCGGTTTGTAGCCTTCTCCAGTCGGCTGCTTCCTGTTGTGTAAGTAGTGTGTGTGGCGGAGGATATTTGATTCTCTGCCCTCTATGGTAGTTTAATATTTCCGCACCCATCGTCTCCACCGTTGTAGGGTTCTCGAGAGGCTCTATCTGTCCAGCTCGGTATGTGATCTCGCGAACTAGACTGTCTGCTCTCACGTTCCCTTCTATCCCGGTATGGGCCGGTATCCAGAAAATTTTGTGTTTCACTTTATTTCCGAGGGTTCCTGCTCCGAGGAGGATTCGCAGGGCCTCTTTACAGACTCTCCCCTGCATGTAATGCCTGCATGGAGCTTTGGAGTCTGTTAATATGGTTAGTGATCTGTTACTTCGGTAGCCTTCGGTCGCTGCAAGCGCTATGGCGACCTCTTCCCCCTCCGCTACCGTGCAATTCCTTATGGTTGCGCAGCTGATTGTCTCTCCCATGTAGTCTACTACAGCCGTAGCTACTCTGTGTGCTCTAGTGTGCTTGTCCCACGGGTATAGCCCTGCATCCGTGTACACCGTGTTTTCCTGTGTTGCCAGGTGGCCTTCCACGTAATCTGCCCTTGCCTGCCTTCTGGCTGAGTGTAGGTTCGGATCCATGTTGCGTGGAATTGGACTTATTCTGAGGGTTTGTCTGACGTTGTCTGGGATGTCTGCCTCTCGATCTATGGCCCCTTTCGTATCGTATCCAAGTCTCTTTAGGAGCATTCTTCCTGTAGCCGACTGCCAAAGTCTCGGTATTTGTGTGTTTAGTTGCGCTCCTGCCAGCTCGCTGAACGTGTTGTGTATTGCTAGCTGCAGTAGCTTGTCGTTTGAAGTATTCCTCGGTAGGTGTAGTGCCGTTTTGTACGCCTTCCTTAGTATTGTTTCTGCGTGTTCTCTTTCTAGCTTGTTCATCAAGCGGTAAGGTAGCGAGTATGTGACTCTACTGACCACTAAACTTTTGACCAACTTGATCGTTTCTGCCTCTTTCATGCCATGTCTTCTATTTGAAACTCTCGTAATCATCCTGCTTACTTGATCTGTCGATTTTTGGAGTAAGCTAATTGTGTGACGGCATTTTCCGCTGCTTTGCAGCCACATTCCTAGAATTCTTATCATGTTCTTTTCCGCTATAAGCTGGCCCTCTAAGGTTATTTCGATTTCGGCCTTGGTGGGGTTCTTTCCAATTCTGAGTATTTCCGATTTCTCTGTGGAGCAAGCCAGGCCTCTTGCCTTAACATAGTTTTCTACGCGTTTTGCTGCCTCTTGCAGTTTCTCTTGCCTTTGTCCTAGCGTTCCTTGGTTGGCCCATATTGTGATATCGTCCGCATACATTGCATGTCGTATGCCCTCGATTTCGCCTAGTTCCCTGGCCAGGCCAAGCATCGCAATGTTAAACAGTATGGGTGAAATGACTGAGCCCTATGGCGCACCTTTGCTTGGGGTGACAAAGGTTTCGCTTCTTATATCCCCTAGTCCTACTGTGGCCGTTCTTTTTGCTAGGCAGGCTCTCATGTAGTCATGAGTCCTCTTCCCAGAATTTATGTTTTGAAGCCTTTCCATTATTGCCGCGTGGCTGACATTATCGAAGGCTCCCTTGATGTCTAGTGCCATTAGGATGTTTTCTCCTGTCTTGGGTGCTTTGCTTAGGACCTCTTCCTTAATCTGTAGGAGGACATCCTGTGTTGATAGCTTTGCTCGGAAGCCAAACATACTTTGCTGATACAGTTCCTTGCCTTCCATGAGTTGCTGTATTCTCTTTGTGATTGCCGAACAAATTCCTAGGCTTTCAAATCCAGCTACATTTCAAACTATTGTCTTCAGTCTGAAACACGTCACTCTTAAAGCATTCAAAAACAATCTGTGCGTGAATGTTGAGGCTTTGTGCCACAATATTGTGCACAGTGCTATACTGCAGAGTCATACACCTGAACATAGCATATGCTATAGCGTATTTCTCAAAGGCGCTTGCGTCTTTGATATAAAGAAATACTACGCTTTGATTACGGTACCTTACCTTTAAGCAAAGTTTAAATGTCAACAAAGCGAGAAAAAGTTGTTTTTCATCAACTTCTCCTCGAAAATTTGTAAGAAGCGTCTGTGGGTGCTTTAGTTCGCACTTCAGATAAATTTGTTCGAAGTTGACAGGGCAGCCGGATACTTGGCTTTGTCTGTGTCATGGTGTCTATATTAAAACGACGATGGCATTTGTACTCCTGCGACGCAATCTTAAAACCCGTTCTACCTGTGGCGATCATAAAGGCGGTACAATCTCGCACAGCTCATCGTTAGCTGTTGCGAGGAATGGACTGGTAAATACGGAGCCTTCACGAAGTCTGTGTCCTGTAACAAAGGGTCCGAAAGCGCTTGCTGTCACAAGAGAAGAAAACAAGAAACTGGCGTGTAACCTCCCTGAGAGTTCGCGTGCTTTGGCACAATGAAACTGTGAATGCAAAAGTATTAGCCAATCGTCTGCAAGAAGTAATCGTGCGCAATAGTAGTAGGTCATCATCACACTTGTGGTATTAGAAAACACGTCAAATTAAGACTAATACACACATTACTTGTTCTACGATAGAGTGCGCTGTAGAAGAAATTGGGCAAGAAAAATGGGGTAAAGACAAAAAATGGAAACGTACAAAAACAAAGTTCACAATAAGCGATCAGAAAATGGTGGTTTTGGGAATCCATCGTGGTTTTCTTTTCTATTTTCATCTGGGTAGGCAGTATAATAGCAAGCGCTTGGTGGCGCAACCCACCGCCCCGGTCCAAAGGGGGCGCTCATAACATCCATCCATCCATCCGTCCATCCATCCGGCAAGTCGTAATGTTTGATTGATCTGGCGAAAGCGTTTGATGTGGCTGGTAACTAGTAACTCGTTCTTGTTTCATGATCTGAAGCACATCATTATTGGATCTCGTCTCTTTTACAATATCAGGAAATTCTACACGGATGGCTCGACTATATCATTACTTAAAGGGAAGCTGAAGAGCCTGTCGAATTCAATAAGACGCCCATATACGGATGCGGGAACCTTATAAACCATGTAGGTAAAATTTGTGGGGTTTTTTTGTCAATTAGGAGCGGCGTAATCGTCGGTTAAAATTGCGCTGTAGCTCCGCCCCCCGTCGAATGCCGCGCGCTGCTGCTGACGCTGACGATGCGAGCGGAGACCGGAAACCGCGGTGTTCTGACGTCAACTCTAGTGTTTTGTTCCTTCGCAGCCTGCGCGACCGTGCCTGACCGTGCTTGTTTCTGCGTGCGTGCCATCGTAATCTGCTTCGACCGACCCTGCATTCCTTTGTTGGTGCGTCTGCGTGTATGTAGAGTGGTAGTCAACTTGCGCAGCATCAACTGAAGTGGTGGGCCGATCATGCCGGCTTTCTGTGCATCCTACGGTTGCACGGTTGCACGATGTTGTCTTCCATTGCTTCCCACAAGACACGTAGACACGACCGTCTCACGTAGCCGACGGAATTCGCCGCCTTTACGACTTCGGTGACGAGTAGCGTGCGGATGGCGCACAGATGAAGGTCACTACACGTACTGCATGAACCAGGAAGCTTTTCACGCGTTTAAACCGTCTTTGTAGATTGCCGACAGCTTTCGACAGCGCACAAATGCCGACGATCGCATCCCCGCTTACGTTCCACGAGGAGGCATGCAGGAACACAACACTACAGTTTTTTGACCGGAAACGAGCTCACTAGATCGGCGAAAGATCGGCGAGATCGCTAGATCGCTTTGCAAAAAACATACTCACCAAAGAGCATTTCCAACACGAGGAGATCCCAAGACTTCGCTTTCGTTCGCGTAGAAAGCACTGCTCGCACCAGCATCGTTTGCTTCTTCGAGAGGCCGGCTCTTCGCAATCGGCTCGCACATGTAGGGAGTAACGCCGAACTCCTCAGAAAAACGCAGTCTCTCTAAATTTTCCATTACCTCTTAATTTTCAATTACAGCGCCAAACTACCTGGCACCGCGCTTCGTGTGTAGCGGCAGCGGTCGGTCACGAGAGTTGACGTCACGAGGCGCCCGAGCGATCACAGGCGGAAACGAGACGCGCGAGCTGGGCGTGTCCGCTGCTGCACTTTTCGTGGAAATAAAATATATTTGCGCTTTCTTTCGCTCAATTTCGATACGATATTCGAATTCGGAGGGTTGAAAACCATTATGTACACATGTTCACTCATTTTTTCTGGAAAACCTTTCAGCTTCCCTTTAACGCTTCTTTCTGAGAGTACACTCAGCTTCTGTAATCAGTAAGGCAATGGATAGCATTGTCGCCACTCTTATTTGTTTGTACTTGGAACGGTCTTGTGCGCATGCGTATCTTTCAGCAGTTCAGCTTACAATGGTTCTGTCTGCTATCTAACGAGGTTCGGGTTCTTGACTATGCAGACGATCTCGCGTAAATTTGCACTGGTGTAAGAGCGCGGAGACCGCCGTTGCCATTACGTAGGAATTTTATACAACTTCTGGAGCAAGAATCGCTGCAAAAAAAAAAATATCACGTTTTTCAATAAGGGCGAAGCAATGAATGAGATAGCCAAGTTGGTAATACATTACAGAAAGTGTAGCTGTCATAGTGACTCGTAACTGTAGTGGTGGTATAAAGTGAACGTAAACGATTGACAAGTGTACCTCTTTATGTTGTGACCGCGTTTCGCCCTTAGCAGATGTTATCGCTCAGTGTAGGATGCGCATGCATGTATCGGAAGTTTCTCGAACGTCATCGATGGCTCTATGCCGTCTGTTGTCGTCGAGCTTTGTGTAATCTGATTGCATGCGTGCACGACGCGAATTGTGCTTTCCGGAAGCCACGCGTGCACCGGCGATTTCTTCCTGCCAAAAACCGAAGGTAGCGCCAGTACACAAAATACCAACACCGCAGCAGTGGAAGCCTGCGCTGTCCAGCTCGAAGCCTGAAGAACAGCTCAAGCTGAACGACACAGCTAGCGAGATGGCAAAAGGCCATAGAGGCCCTAGACTGAGGGCTGCACCTTCACCGGGATACCTCGTTTGTGAAAATAGAGTGGTTTCATTCATTCACTCTGGAACCTTCGATGACTCATGTATAAAAGACGACGCCCTTGACCCGCTGATCACATTTTCGACAATCACTGACTGTGTTCACCGCTGTCGTTGTTCTTTGAGTACAGCCTGTTTTTGAGGCCGAAGGATTGCAGAATAAAACGCAAGTTTCGTCATTAACAGTTATTCCGCTTTCTTCACCATCACTACTACGTGATAGTATGCAAAAACGAGCTGTTGTTGCTAGGGGCCTCTGAATCCTGCCATCGGACAATTTCATCTACGTTTATTACCTAATTACGCGGCTCTAAAGCTCAGCCAAATTTGCACCTCGTAAAAACGACGTGCTCAGCAACTGGTTTTCCACCTAAAGACTGCATTTAACGAATAGGGCGTGAGAACCCAGTGAGATGGACATCCACTTTCTGTTCTTACCTCATTCAATACACTGCACTGATAAAAATAAGTTAGTATATTAGTATAGCATTATGTTTCTTAAAACCCTTCATTGGCTCGTTCTGCCATCTGTATAAGTTACCGATTCTATAAAAAAACGGCTTTAACAATAAAACGACGAAAAAAGAAATTACTACTAATTTAAAGGTTAGACATTTTCTGAATACTATTTTTTTTGACAGATGCAATGATTTCGCAACATTCATGCTAGTACGGGAGTTGCAACGTGACTGCGAAGTAAGTTTGCGTAAAACTTAGAAGTCGTTGTTGCTTAGGTTCAATTATAGGCCTTTGTTGACGAGTAGTGTGAAAACATGAAGTATGTACATAGATTGAAAGGAAAGCACGTACAGAGAAAACGACATGACGTTCACGATAGGCTGCTGTGACAGGTACAGATGGCGGATTTTGGAGTAGAGGCCAGCAAGAAGTGACCTAGAGCTTATTGGTAGATGAGGGAATAATAAAGTAAGGGCCGGTACCTCAGAAAGCACGGAAGCCATCTGGAGAGTAACTTTTCCAGGTCTCGATTAGCCTGAATTGTCTAGGCAAACCTGCGTCATTTTGCACTCATTGTCGATTTCGTTCACGACAGTGGCCACATTTAACTAGTCCGACGAAGCACTCATCGCGTCCTATACTTCACCGAAATTATTTGATGTTATTACTGTATTCATGAAAAATTGCCGGTACCTCCATTATCTGGAGATGGTTGGCGACATTAATGCAATTGGCGCTCTATGGTGGATTATGATATCCTTTATACGTTGCGGGGATTATTATGAGCCATATTCGTCCATTTCGGCGCAGCAGCTTGGACTGCCGTTGGCCCGCTTGAAGCTGCCGCGCTTGACGCGTTTAGGGCGATATCGCTTTGATGTATTTAGGGCTACATGCCCACGGTGTCACCCTGGCGCAACCATAATAAGGTATCGGGCAAGAAATTATGCATACCATTATCACATACGCGAGAGAAAGAGAGAGAGAGCGAAGTCATAAGGCAATGGCAGGAAGGTTAACCAGGCTGAGCCCGGCGTCTACCCTGAACTGGAGAAAGGGGATAGGGTATAGGGGAAAGAGGAGAATGAAGAAAGTTCACAGTTTGCACTGTTAGGCACACAAGCGTTCATCACTGAGTCAGTCACAGGTGGTCCTACAGGTTGGTACATTTCAAGAAACACACCAGCGCCTTTGTGGCCTTGCTCATGGTAGACGAACGAGGCTACGGGCCGAATATCTCCTCCGTGAAAGGACGGTCGTCTAAGTGCTCCAAAGCTGTACGAAGAGCACTCCTCTCGTCTTCGTATGTAGCGCAGTCACACAGCAGCTGTTTGGTCGTTTCTTCCACACCACATCTGCTGCAATTGGGACTGTCGGCCATTCTAATTAGGAATGAGTTGGCGTTTGTGAGAGAAACTGCTACTCGCAAGCGGCACAGTACCGTGTCTTCCCGTTGGTAATGACCAGGCAAAAATTGCAATGTCATATGCGAGTCCCGGCCTGCCTGCTCGGGTACATACCCAGCAGCGCATACCCAGTAACCCAATCTGTCCGCTACACCTGAAAGCAACCAGCAGCGAGTTGTCTATTCGCACACGTACCCAATGGTCCATGTTATCTTGTTAGCTGCTCGGCAAGACAGTATCCAGCAGACACCTAGTGACCCAAGCTAGTAACTTGGGTCACTAGATAAGCGACAGAGGTCAGGTACGTACTGCAAACTGGGTGAAGTTCTCCAAGGATGCTAATCACATTAGAAGAAGGTGTCGGTGTTAGTGAAGTTGGTTGACAGCCGCTAGACTGCTGGGCATCGAGAGTTCCATTTCAACCCTATTGCTGGACCCAGCGAACATACGCGAGTCTTCTGAAGAAATGTTTTCACCCGACCACGACAAAAGCAACAAAAGTCTTGTCCAACCCTCTTTCTTGTCTAACCTTCCTTCCTAACCGCCAATGCTACTTATCATCCCACACGATACTGTGCATGAAGTAACTTCTAGCAAAACATATCCGCTTCACGCTGTCAGATCAATTTGCGAGGGTTGGAATAAAGAAATTAAGGACCCGTAAATACGGTAAGTAAAACAGGCAACAAATCGAGAAAACATAGAACAATTATGTTCGTGCAAAACATTATATCATTTGGTCCCTTTTTTGCTTGGCCGTATACACTAGGGACAACAGAGCCATTCAGAATCTAAATTACGCCATCAAGTTCGTGATTGCAGAAAACAGGTGAATAACATACGTAATTCACGCTGGGGACGCCAGAGTGCTTCAATTGCAGAATGCGTGTGCAAAAAACTATTTCGAGTGGTACCGTCCCAGATTACCCAGTAAAATAAACCAGCACCTAAAGCAGGGGATTCAAGTACGGCTAGCTGTTGCTGCGCGAGCGTTATTATTTTATGGACGCCGGCGCGCGTAATGTGGCTCTAAATGGCCAGTGCTAAATTAGGCTCCCAAGTAGCGCCATAATCGCGCTCTTGGTTCTTCTCCGCAGGAATTTGGTCTGAAATTCGCTCGGCCAAACGCTTTGCGTTCGCATAACAGCAGGCGCTTGCCGCAACATTCCCTTTCCCTGCACGCGCTGCTGCTAGTCGATGGTGCAACCGTTGAGCTACTTTTGATTTTTACGGGTGATCATTTTGATAGGCAGCATTATTCTCTCATCGAGCCCTCCTAAGGACTGGAAATATATATATATATATATATATATATATTATATATATATATATATATATATATATATATATATATATATATATATATATATATATATATATATATATATATATATATATATATATATATATTGGTTGTTATTGCGGGGCTCTCGATTTCAGTAATCGGTAGATGTTTATTCTTGCGTGCAAACTCTGTTTACTACCATACGTAATAACCTATACACCCTCTTTTTCCAAGCAACGATGTTGCCAGTCTCCGTTAGCTTCCTCTTTGCATCTCCGTTTCCATGGCCGTTTCACGTTGGTCACTGCCTCCTCTTGATGGTTTCGCCATTTCTTTTTCTATGTAAGTCACTACTTTTACTTTTGCAGCGTAAACTATTATGGGCTCATTCCAATAACCGTTTCGGTTGGTGATGCCCGCCGCCGGTGTCCGTCGCAGGTATCGCCACACTCCCACCCACTATGCTGGATTAGCCAAGAAATAATTGGATTGTCTTGAGGGAGAAAAAAACAAGATTAAACAGACGCATGCTAAAGCAGAAAAATGCTAAATCGAAAAAAAAAACTGTATTGTATACCTGAAAAAATTCAAGCAGGCTAGGGGACAGTTTGTCACTGCCCAGTTTCACAGGAGATGCCAATAAATCATCATCATAACAGTCATCATCAGCATCACATCGTGCAACTTGTCAGGCGATGTGAGATGCGTGCAGCGTAGCGTCGATACGTGCACACTTTTCATCACAGTTGCATAATATTACAAGAGGTGGCACGTCATGTATCAGCTGCATACGTTGCGGTGCAAGGTAGTTTGTGTTTTTTTATGAAGTATTTGGCTCCTACCCACTATGTGGGATCGGTCAAGAAGGCGATAAATTGTCTTGAAGGAAAAGAAAAGATTAAAGTTAGGCATACAAGAATGCTAGAATGAAAAAAAACATGTATGGCATACCTGATTATGTCAAGCAGGCTATGTGACTGTCACCACCACGTTTCAAAGGGGATGGCAGTTATTTATCAGCAGCAGCAGTAGCGTTATTAGCATCGAATCCTGCCTCTTGTCACGCGATGTGACATGGGCGCCGCGTAGCGTCGATACGTGCAAACTTTGCATTGGAGTTGTGTTGTTTACCACAAGGTCTCCCGACATGTAGAAGTTGCATGTAGCAAGAAGTTGCATGTCGCATGTAGCAGGAACAGGTAAACTCAAGCATGCCAAGTGACTATTTGTCCCCACCCCGTATCAAAACAGATGTGCGCCACATAGTCTAGATACGCCCGTTTACCCTTCGGTACGCTCTATGGCGCCTCCTCGCACGATGCGATCAGCTGCTCAAGAAGCGAAGCGTAGAGCTACGCTCGAGTCTAAAACCAGGCAACGTAAGGCTCAGTGAGGCTCAGCAGAGCAGCACAATCCGTAGCTCGGTGTCGACGCCGGGCGGACAGTTGAGATGGTTCTTGTGAAAACGGCGCAGAGGGAGTTCGCCGCGAAGACTCTGTAGTGCGCGCAGCCGTAAATGAAGCTCCTATGCAGCAGCTGTTCCAGCTTACGCATAATATTGAAACAAGCAAAGCGAGGTCATTATTATTCAGCGCAGCCACCGTGTATAACGTTTTCGAAGGTACCAATCTAGGCAGGAGCTGCTTGTTCACGAAAACAATGTCTGAACCACTCGCAATTTCTTCCTTCATAACTTGAGTAAAGAAAAAGCCACACTGTCAAGTTCTACCCCTGTAAAAAGAAATGATGTGCCCTAATGGAAGTCACCTATTTGTAGTATTTTCCGAATAAAATGGAAAAGGAAACAGTTGACTGAGACATATTTACATTTTCTCAAAGCTTTGCATTGAAGCATTATGGAAGAGGTAAAATCAATTTACATACACACGAGTCGATAAGGCCGTATCATTATCTTTTTCTTGTGCTGAAGAACCTGCTCAATATAAATTACGGCTTCTATTTCATTTCTACTATCACTTCGCTTGAGTTATCAGAATTCCTAAATCCTTTGATGACGGCGACTTCTCTATCTCTGCAATGAATTTGTACCTATTGTTTCGTTGCATCCTCTTTTTCTTCAACTTCGCCCTCGAAGTCAATACACAAACACAATGTTTTTATCGCCGGTGTTTTGGTTGCTTGCAATGTGATCTTTCCCATTGCATAAACCATTATTAATGCAAAGGTTATGAAATGTGATTTTGCCGTTATTGTATAAACCAGCGAGTCTTATAAAAATAATGTAAAGTGCTTTAAGTATCCATCCTCAAAGTCCTGTCTCCGAAGCGCTGGGGCTCTGACGGTAAATGCCTGCTACACATCTACCGCACTTTGGTACGCAGCATATTAGACAATTGTAGCATCATATATGGTTCAGCCAGACAGGCTTACATCCGACGAATTGATCCAGTTCATAACCTTGGACTATGACTGGCAAGTGGTGCTTACAGAACATCACCCGTCCACAATTTATACGCTGACTGTATTGCGCTTCCTTTACAGCAAAGCAGAGCGCTACTAACTTTTCCTTCATATTCAGAATCCATTCCTCATCACAACACATATGCTATAATACCGTCACTAAGTGTAGCGCGCGCTTACACCACACAAGTAAACCAAACATGATTACACCTCTTCCGCGATATCAGGACTACTGTCATGATTATGACATTTCATGAGCTCCTTCAGGTGGCTAAAAGGCCACAACGATTACCCCTGTGATGTGAATTTATACAGTTATGTGATTGGGCATTGGTGCTTCTCAAGAAAAATGACACCCCACACGAACACATCTGCAAGGCTGCCGCGCTCTTCGCGACAAATATAAAAATAACACGATATTTTACACTGATGGCTCTAAAAAAAAAACGAAAAAAAGAAAAAAATGCGTAGTTGTCGTGGCCGTGACAAGAAACTGGGAATCAATTATTCGATTACCACAGCATGCCTCTGTCTATGCAGCCGAAGTCTGCGCAATATGGACTGTAGCTCAAGTGATCGTCGCTGACAAACACGAAACACTGTCATATACACACTGATTTATTAAGCATACTGCAGGGTCTGCACGTGAAATCCGAATGCGAACTCCTGTTAGGGGATATCTTAAACATGTTAACGTCAAACAAATACGGCAAATGAATTAGGTTTTGCTGGATACTAAACAATGTTGGAATACCGGGTAATTAAGCAGCGGATAGATGTGCATCAATGGCCGCGTACGAAGACATAATACAACACTTCCGTATGAAGATAGTATCAGTGCGATACGAAAGGCCTTGAACTCAACATGGCAACACAAATGGGAGCATCGTATAAGCAGCAAATTACATCTTACTAAACCCGTAACTGGCCAGTGGAAGTCATGCAGTCACCAGCAACGGTTCTATGAGGTGATCTTGTGTCGACTTCGGATTGGACACACACATCTTAGACACAATTTTCTCTTTCGACAGGAAAACCCGCCAGCTTGCGAAAACTGCCATGAACCTCTCAGTGATACACATCCTTATGGCATGTCGACACATCGAAACACAGAGACGGAAGCTCTTACACAACCTGTACAAGTTACATATTCCTTTACACCCTGCCCTATTACTGGCAGATGACACGCTAGTGCTATTCACTAACTTGTTTGGCTTTTTAGAGAGAACTGGTTACTTACACCAACTATAATGTTATCCAGGTTTACCTACTCTAACGTTGCGTCTTGTATTGTCCTGTGACTGGCGCCGCGCATGGCCTGGGTAGCCTTTGCGTCATGAAACGCGAAGCAACCAACCAACCAACCAACCCTATAGGCGCACTGGAAGAGAGCGTACACGAAGCCACCAGGCATCTCGGTTGTCCCCTAGTCCTAGACCCCACGGCAAACGACGCCCAATGTACGGTGCGGGGGACGCCTACATGGGCTCTGAGCCGCGCGGAGAGAGAGGCATGTGCCGACACGCCCGGACTATATAGGGAAGACGGGTGCTCAGCTCCGATAGTACGCGTTCGCTCACGTGACCTCAAGCGTCAGGCTCACCCTCGTACTCTAACCCTCGCAAGTGCCGCAAGCCGAGCGCGGGATGCCCCCTTTAGTCGCAGTTGGACTTTATACGGTATTTCACGGCGACCCCAATGGTGGACATCACGGCGCAGAATTCACCAGCAGTGTTCATAACATTGCTCTTGCAATAAAACCGGAAGGTATCGTCTGCTCGGTACCGCGATGAAGTCCGGGTTTGCAGGTCGTCTCAGTTGGTGGTGGTTCCCTTGAAAGTGGTCTACTAATTCAGGCATCTTAAGAAACGCGTTGCGCTCAGTCGTATACACACGTGAGTGGGCAGATTATTAAATGATTCATGCGGTTTAGCATCACATAGTGACACTGAGGCAAGAAACGATGCGCGCGTAGTAGAGTGCGCTGGATTAGTTTTAATGTATGGACTTGTTTGACGAGTACCTGCATAGATACATAAAACTTAGTTACATTTCGCTCCCGTCAAAATATGATTGATGCGGTGAGAATTTACACCCGTGACATGAAGCGCAGTAGCAGAAGCCAGAGCCTTCGAACCACTGAAGATGCCCAACGAGGAAACCCAGTCGGCGCATAATTTAGCTCGAATTGGATAGTAGGAAATTCAATTTTTTTTCTATTTATGCACAGACAACGACTTTACCGAAAACACTATCGTTCACGCGGCGTACTTACTGTTAAATTTGGGGGTGAAAGGGATTGGTCCTGCCGATAACAAAAGGAAAAAAAATCAGATCAAATATTTTGCATATACACAGATCAGGTGCTTAGGGTGAAACCTCAGAACTGTACGACGAGGCGCCTACAAACGCCTTTATGGCAACGAGGCTTCTTTTATTGCTTTATATAGGATCCCCTGGAGGGGAGCGAGGTCCTTACGCCCAGCCGAGCGCGCATTACAGCGCCCAATTTTTGAGAACAGCCTTATCGAAAGCCCCGCTTTGCGAGACAAAGGACCCTAGCAGAGCTGATTGCTTGTTATTTTTTTCTTTCGGCGCTGCCTAGATTGGGGCAATTCCTGCGGGTGGAACATGCATCAATGGGGAGCTTCTGACACGTGCAAAGGTTGCATGTGCCGCCCTCTGCTGAGAATTGCGAAGGGGTGATGGCTTAACGGGTCATTGGCACGGACGTTGCGACATGCGCTATGCTTTTGCTACTTTATTTTTATTTTTATTTTCCTTAGCAGTGCAGCACGCACTTTCCGCTTTAACGAAAATTCTTGTGTCGCAAGATAAAGAAGTATGGTGGATGCTGCGCTTAGTATGTACATCTATGTGTGGCTCAGAGGTCGGATTATTTGGCAGCACAAAGACAGACGCCCCGTACATTTTTTTTCTCTTTTTGCGATTTAGACCTGCAAGCTACATTATTTCATCTATTGACTACGGGCGAAGTGTGAAAAGCAAAAAAATGACAAATTTTTCAAATACGGTAATATTACTTGCAGTGCTTTCTCAAGGTGTTCGATGCAAAATTACGGAAGGTGTTTGATGTAGATTGGCAATCAAACATGAAGAATTGCAGGGAAGTGAGACCAATCGAGGATCACTTTTCGATATTGCAGGACAGCGGATGCACAGAAGCTCTGGGGACAGTGCATCGTAAATAGACTTTATATGTACTAGCATTAGGTCGGAGTTGAGGCTCGGCCTATTCATCTGTTCGTTCTGTGACGTTTTTCTCCGAGCAGTTTGATCGCTATGGACATTCAAGCTCGACATAGTTATTGTTATATATTTTTCAATTTTCTTATCGTTTTGATGTTTTATACGATGCTAATATATAAAAAGAATCTTGTTGCGCAAAATAGTATTAACGATTTTATACAGAAAAACTAAAAATTTGTATCTAGTATATTTTGAAGTATCACCAAATTATAACTAGGTTCTATTTTTCACGTCATATTTAATATGAGAGTACGCATTCAGCGAGCGCTACTGTCAGGAAAACAAAAGGGGTGGGGGTGGTATGGGGGGTGGACTTACAGAACACGACAACTATTGAAATTACATACGATACATCTATGATTGGCCACACAGGAATCAAGGGTGGCTTTGAGGAGAGAAATGAGAATATGGGAAAGAATATACACAACATCGCTTTTACAATGGACGTAAGTGCAATTATTTCTGCCGACAGAAAGCACCCTCTTTGTACGCAGTCATCCCTAGCCCTCTGGGTTGCCTTATAGTACGGCGAGTGCTGTGTCATGCAGCGAATGTGAAGAACGCCACTGCGAAACATCCCAGGACGCTTTTCCTAGGAGCAATGCCTTTGATGAGGCCGTTGCGTGGCATTCTGCGCTATTCTGCTGCAATCCTGAAGTCGAGGAGGTCTCTGGTAGACGTTGCTTATATTGTTTATACTAGATGCGATTGCTTACCATACGGCCTAGAGAAAGAGAGAAGGGAAAGTGGAAAAGCAGGCACGTTAACCAGAAAAAAAGATCCGGTTTGCTACCCTACGCTGGGGAGAGAGGGGAGGGGGAGGTAAAGTGGTAACAAAGTAGAGATAAGGAAAGAAAGAAGAGAAGGGAAAGGAAGGAAACCATACGGCCTAGATCCCCAAAACAAACTAGAGAGAATTCAATTCAGAAACAAGCCTTATGGTGCATCGCATATAAATGATAGTTTTCAAGGAATTCATAACAGAGTCAACTGGTCAATAAGGGCACCATAGAAATGTCGCGAACACAACTGACTCGGGAACAGTCCCGCTCCAACCTCAGAGCGCCCAAGCATATCTAACACGCCTCTAGCTATTTTTCCCTCGTCTTGTTTTACTCGGCTCAGACTCCATACGTAAATAATACACTCTATGGCCTATAAATAAACATTACAGATAGTGTGCTAATACTATTAAAAATAACATCTGGTTTTCTTCATCCCCAAGTGGTATCCGGTGAAGTGCGTATTCTTCTAAACCGGCCCCTAAGGGAAAAAATATGAATTATGGCGAATGAACAAGGCCGTTAAACGTTTTTATGCTTTTAGTTTGCTGGTCATGGTCGAAGGCAGCACCGCAGAACGCCAGGGGACGGCATAGGGAAGAATCCGATCCTCGACGTGCCTCAGAATGTATTCTGGTGCGAATAGCAATAAAGCAAAAATATATGCAGTAGTAAACGTTTTAGTCGTGTTTCTGTCGTCTAATTTGTTCATTCACTTTTACTTTTTCTTTCTTTAGTTTTCTTTTTTTTTTTTGCAATTGGGTGTCACTAAAGTTTGGAGCAGCTATGTACAGCTGTCCTATAGTCTCTCGGAAAAAAAGCAGAGACTACATCCTGAAGGAGAAAAGTGGTACTTTCCGCTAACTGAAACTCCGACGCGCGAACTAAGGGTCTGGAAACTTTCTTTCGATCAATAGTGAGTCTCGCGGCAAAGGCTAGATTCGCATGTCCGTTGGTCGGGTTAAGCGGGAACAGGAAGCCCACCGCAGGCAACGAGCAGATTTTCTGTGCAGCCTTTTCGGTATAGAAATAAACGCAGCAGAAGAAACAAGTTTTACTGATACGCAGTTGGGTCGTTGCCTTGGGTATGCGCCTGCAAACTGTCAGGAAACGACCGCTGCTTCCTGTAGTGCGAACGAAAAAAAAAATAAACAACGCAGCGTCAAGTCACTAAACAACCAGGAAGCAAAGGGAGTGAGAATGTGTCGGGTAGCGTAGAAATGGTACACTAGAGCGGGAATAGCTGGCTAGACAACAACATTATGTTGTCTTCGTTCGCATAGGGAGACAGGCACAGGCTTCAAAATAAAAGGAAAAGCTTTTCAAGTTTGAGAGGAAGCTTTACTACGGCAGCTGTCATCTAAATACATCGGAATAGGGAAACTGTTTCTGTCGGCATCCGCAGCTTTCAACTAATTTGGTGAGGTTTGTTGCCGTTATTAAAGAAAGAAAGAAGTTAAGACAAACCAAATGTTCAGAGGAGATTTTTTATAATACCATCAACATTTTTACAAATATCCTCGAATTTCTGCAATATTTAAAAGAAAGAGACCCAAGCATCTAGTATATAACCCTGTGGCTCACCAAGCAAACGGTATGCCATCACAATTCTGGTAATGGCACCTAGCCATGGATTTGAAGCACACAAAATTGATTCAATGTACAGTGCTCTCAGATATGGCACTGAAATAAGCGAGTTCGACAGCTGCAAAATCCTCGTAAATAGTGCAATAATTCTACGTGAACTGATACACCATGTTTTTCCGCTTGCAATGCTGCAAGAGATGAAATTTATTAACCGCGATAGCTCTTTTTCGTGCAGGGCCCTTGTAACGTAAAACTATTCTAAACTCGTTCTATTCGAATTCTGTAGTCAGCCCTCCACGACTGGCCAAAAGTATTTCGTGCCATCACCATTTCGCCTGTCTGTCATGCCATGTAACGGAAACCGCGAAAACTCCCAATCTGACACGGCGTGCACACACTAATTATTCATGATTTAACAAAAGAAAAGAAAAATCATTATTTCAGTTTCTACGCCTTTTTTGCCGTTGGCCTACCTCTATTGGTCAAACATTTTTTGGCTACGCCAACTTTGCAAGTGTGTCGCACGAGGTCAAAAAACTACGAAAGCTCACCGCGTGAAAGTGGCGTGTACGCATGAATATGCATTAATATGGCGAACATAAGTGACCTTTTTTTTTTTGGAACAGCTTGAGACTGCCTCTTTTCGAAAATAATGGGAGATGTGTTCCTACGAATGATTCGGACACTGGCTAATCGGAGCTGCTGGGGAGCATGCATTTATATGTCTATATTAAAAATTTTTGCGTGGCAGGTTGTCGAGCTCTTTCGACACGTATACGACATCGCTCTGCCAAGACTTCTTCGCTGAGGATCCGTTTCAGCGACATTTTTAGCCTTCGGTTACAAGACGCAGCGATTTTTTACCAGGCACCGAAAATCTAAACGAGGGGAAACCGAGCACTCGCATACGCTAGTGTCTCCTCCCTTATCATATTCTCTACCTTTAATGCGCTAGCTAGGCACCACCGCAACCCTCTCCACTGCTGCGTGCTCCTCGCCTCTTGTCAGCCAAATGAGATTGAAACAAAAGCGAAGCTGCTGCCGACGTTAGACAAGCACCACCACCCCAACTGACGTCACACAACGTCACACAAGCGCCGCCACAACAAGCACAGTACGTCACGCGCGCACGCAGGTGTGCACAAGTGCTGCATACATCCTCCCATTCGTAGGCCCTCTCCCTAGTACAAGTGCGTTATTTAACTAACTGAATGTCTCAAAGTAAAATGCGTCAGAAAACACACTACCTAGGGACATGATAGTATCGGAGTTTAATTTGAATATACGAGAAAACATAATTCTATTACGCGGAAATTCAAATACAAAGCCCTTTTCCAGCTGCCGTTTGAGGTCAGTCTGAGCGGCCGCGCTAGCGATGGCGGTACCGTTTTTTTTTTAGGTGAGCACCCCACGAAAAATCCTGTCCAATGCCGCCCTGTAAAATCTTTCAAGATAGGCAATGCTTTTCTTTTGAAAGGAAACCAAAGCCACCTCCTATCAAGGAGGAGAGCGTTTGATCAGTCGCTTCAAGCAACGCTGTGGATCGTCGCGCGATGCTTCCTTCGGCAGTTACATTGACGTCAAGAGAGTGAAAAAAAGAACAAGACAGATTGGAATACTTGCGATATTTAGCGGTAAAGACAACTAACTAGACACGAACAGACATCATCAAATTTATGACTTCACGGCTAACTCATGCGCGCAATCTTCAAGTTGACATCGCCAGGTATCTTTATTCCTTCCTTTGTGGTTATGAAACCTCGTCTCACGATGAGAATTTCCTTTCGTGTGTTGTAGAGGCGAATAATAAACCTAATTTCGGCTTCCTCTTCATGACATTTGAAGAAACGGGGGATATATCTGGGGTGTTATGATAGCTACGGGTTAATTAGGCACTTTAAGGAAACGAACATTTTGTTTAATTAGCTTTTCTTTAACCTCATCATATATCCAAGTATGAGGGGTGTATTTCTGACAGTTTCTTGGGTGATGTAAATGCGTCTCTGAATTTCTGTTTTCATGCAGGTAGGGGCAGCTTATAGGTGACTATACCGGAAAAGCTTCAACTGTTGCATTTTTGTACGGGCTTAGTAGTTTGCTAATACGATTCTCAACTCGAAGCTTTTCCTTCACTGCACCGATTTGAGCGCAGTGCCACCCTTCGACTAAAGAAGACGCTACACATCTCAATAATCGCCGTGAATGATCACGAAGTGGGGTGATCGCTACCGCTGAGGGATAACACTACTATCTACTTTCTTGAGTCTGAGGGGAGTGTTCAGTGCAGCGACGTTCTGGAATACAGGGGGGCGAAAGTTGCTAATACCAGCGTTCGAAAGCGACGCAAACACATTTTACGAAGCCAATGCAAGGTTTTTTTTTTCAATGTCCTAACAAATAAATGTGCAGGAGAGTTTCAGTTTCATAAGTACTGTGGGTATGTCATTTTCAATGAGCAGAAAACTGAAATGAATTGAATTCCGTGGTTTTACGTGCCAGAACCACGATATGATTACGGGTTACATCGTAGTGGAGGAGTCTAGATTGATTTTGACCACCAGGCGACCTTTAACGTGGCCCCAATGTACGCGGCACGGGCGTTTTCTTTTTTTATTTCACCGCCATCGAAAAGTGGCCGCCACGGCCGGGATTTGATACCGCGACCTTGCGCTAAGCGGCACAGCACCATAGTTGCTAAGCCGCCACGGCGGGAGGGCATAAAATGTTTAGACGCTGTTGGTAAATTATAGGCGTGCCAAACAACTACCTTACAACCTCTGGAAAGCGGTATACACCTGTTAAACTGAGAGGTTTGCATTATTCTGGGAAAACTGTGAATGCACTTACTAGCGAACATTCTAAACAAGGGTAAGGATGGAAAGGAGTAAGGGAGTTATTAGGGGAATTTCGACGGAAAGCTGTAAGTTTATTGGCGAAACAGAAAGGCTTCCCAATTATAACGAAATCGTCCCTTTCTTCCTCTTCACCGGCGGTATACAGTTCACGTGCTTTCCAGTTTACCGAGAAAAATATCTGGCGGCGAGTTTCAAACTTGCCTTATGAAGGGGACCATCTTACGGGTGTTTGGCAGCAAAGTTAATCTATCTCCTACGCGGTGCGATATTACCTCTTCATGAATCTTTCTTTTCCCCTTTAAGCGTGCTATAACCACTTGTCGACTTTAATAGCCGCTCCATTTAAAGCTCCCACATTTCAAAAGCTGTGGCGACTGGCCTTGGGATCCCGTTGCCATATGTGGCAGCTTTATCCTTGCCCTACCTTATTTCTTGGGGAGGGGAGGAGGGGGAGCAGGGGGAGGAGGGGGGGAGGAGTAATTGCGGCGGACCACGATAGTGTACATGGGGCCATACACAGTGAACAGCGTATGTTTTTTTAATTGCGATATTAATTATACGGACACTCGAGGCGTTTCCCTTCCGCCGCTCCGTCGCCCCCGTGCTGTCGCACTCGGTGCGTTTGGCTGTAAGACAGACTTGGCCAACAGAGACGAACCGTCACGGTACACTCCATCGTCTCCGCCGCAGAGCTTCCTAATTGCGCGGCTGGCGTGAGCATCACGCGCGCACACACATTAGTGTTCCTGCTGATGAGCTGTACGCATACAATTTCATGGTGCACACACTAGTACGAGCGGAACGACCAGCAAATGTGAAGTTAAATCTATCTAATTGCTTTCATTGGGAGCTGGCAAACGTCGATGGTTTTCTACCTGTATCTTGCCTCGAGAAATATCGAGGTGCAATGGCTGCAACGCTGCAGCCAGTGTTCCCCACCACCACAGCGTTCTGAGACGCCTGGTAGCCGCCAGGGTGCTGTATCATCTGTGCCGCCGCAGGGACCGCGCATGCTCCTCCTGGATAGCTTGTTGCCCCCCTCCCCCCCCCCCCCCCGTCTTGTTAGCATACTGTTCGAGGAGCTAGAGTGGAACGCTAAAACTTGTGAACGCATTCTGCGTTTCGCCTCTGCTACGTAACAACGAAAAAAAAAAGTTTTTTTTGTCGTTGTTATTCCATGTAACAGCACTTACTTCATAAATTAATGCTTACACCGACCAAATAAAATTTATTATGAGACAAGACGTTTTCGCTTCTGTACGGAAGCCTTGTTCGCAATGGGGTGAAAGAGATGGAAGTGCCTGTTTAAATAGGTTCTAGCATGTTTTTTAGCACAGGATTTAGCAACCGACTATACATTTGGACGAAGCGGGGAGCATGTGATGAATGGCAAACGTATGCAATATGTGGACTGATTGCGCGCGGCGGCAGAATCACAGCTACAGGCATCGCCAACAACACACATTAGCTGGAAATAGGGATTTCGCAATTTCCCACATGTGTGCAGCGTTTTTACATAAGCTTAAGCTGTTTACTTTCAGGCTGGCCTAAAATTTCTCCTAAATGTGCACTTGAATTACATTCAACACCTATATGGCTAATGAGGAGACATGAGCATGCCTTAAAGCTCCCTTCGCCACAGCCGGCAGTGTAGCCTGATGCGCTGGACTAGCAACGCAGCTCCAGCTACCACAGTGCCTCTCCCACAGCGATGCAACCGTATTGCGCTGCTTCTGGCTGGATGCGGCATTCACAAAGGTCCTTCGTTTCTTATTGGCATGACTAGCGCGCCTTCGTGTGACAGCTGCTG
Source organism: Dermacentor variabilis (assembly GCF_050947875.1). NCBI lineage: Eukaryota > Metazoa > Arthropoda > Arachnida > Ixodida > Ixodidae > Dermacentor > Dermacentor variabilis. The sequence continues at coordinate 115,159,852 of NC_134571.1, read as the reverse complement.
GTTTGAGTAGTCTATTAAACACTCTCCTATGCATATGCCCCCACTATCACGACCAGCGCCTTCTACTTCGCAGCTCGTTTAACTCGCCTGGCTTCAAACCCATTGGTGGTGACAAAAGCACTTGGACCACGGCCTCGTGCTTCACAAACATAGAAAGCGATAGCGCGATTACTGCAGTTTCGGAAGTAAGCAAGTATACGTGAGTGATTGTCGTTTCGATGTGCACCTCCACACGAAGCTACATGCTCACTTTCTTTTTCTCCATTCGTGAATTTTTCAATTGCCTAACACCCTTCTCCGTGTGTAGGGTAGCAAAACTGATGCGAGTCTAGGTAATCTCAGTGCCTTTCCTGTCCTTTTCTCTCTGTCTTTCTTATTTATTGCTGGGCTAGACTCAACAGCCATCGCAAATTGCCAACAAAGCCCAAATTGTCGTCTTATAACTCACTCGTGGCAAGCAATTTCCGGTCAGTGCGCAAGCGCGAAAAAGACGATTAATCTAGAATCTAAGGTGAAAACTGATTGTCAAAACTGCTACGGAACCTTAATTCCCCTGAGTAGTATGGATAGCCTCAGGTACGCCTTTCGGAGTCTAAACACTTTTCGATGGTGGTCAGTTTCGTAAAGCAGTAAAGTCACAGTAAATAAAACTATTGCAAGTATCCGTAATAACGTCATCCAATTGCTGGTCTTTCACAGGCTACCAATGACCCCAAAGAATGAATTCTTGCATTTTGCAGTTCATAGCAAGAATACAACCATAGACGAAGATAAACAGCGTCCTAAAAGCAACATCGAAGGAAATAAAATAAACCGCAACTACAAAGTGCCCAATAGCAACCAGACACAAACAAACAATGGCAGCAAAAAGCAAGTAAACTTGTATGCTCATAGCGCCTTCAAAGCTACATCAAGGTAAAGCCTTTTGGGTACATTGTTTTACATAGAGAGACTGCGCTGATACATCGGAACGCGAAACTTCTTTACCGTAACTTTCTTCAGAAGGGGGACAATTACTTTCTCTTTAGAGGACACGGAAATCATGCGTACTGCTTGCGCTTTATATACATCTAGATGCGCAAGATACAGCTTTAGGCCTGGCACATATGGAAGCGCTCGCTAGTCGAGTGCTTCTGCATGTAGAGTTAAAAATGATCGATTGCATCGATTTATTTCCTCGGCACACTGGCAGGTAGTTGAAGTTGATGACATCACACTTGGCAAATCTGTCTGGTCTCTATATTCCCAAGAAATGCGCTCATCAAAAAAAGAATTTTGGTACCCAAGGACTGACGCCGATACCACGCATCCCAGCAGTCGCATTATGCATGCCAAAATATTCGACGCGACTTGGCAAAATCTTGCCGGAACATTATCGGCTTATCGGTATTCCTGACAGTGGAGAAACGCATAACTCAAGTAGGAAGCTTTTCTGAGAATTCTGGTCGTGTTGTAGAAAAATAAGAAGCCTGAGAACTCTACTAGGCTGGCAAACACGAGAAATCGATTGGTGGGGCTGCCGCGATTCGCTTGCAGGTTTTCGAGCTTGTTTCCTTTTCAGAGGTAAAGTTTGCCCCTGAAACACGACCCTTTCAGGCGCCTATTTGTGGTCACCGTAATTCTAAATGCACACACGTGCATTTTAAATGGTATTGCAATAGAATTATATATTAGCATTATGCTGATAATCTTATTTTGAGCATTTTGTAGACTAATACAGGAAAAAAAACAGCATGTGTGCAAAAAACCTGTTCGAACTCGTGTAAATGGATTGGATTTTGATTAAAACAAGGTTTTGAATTTTGTTACTAGTGCTTCTTTGAGAGTATTTCTATGCTAAAATAAATATAACGAATCAAATTTAAAAGGCATTTCACTCAACTAGAACCAAATTTTTCACAAACCTGGTATATGCATATTGGATTTCATAAGCGACATATTTCGAATATCACCTTCAAACACATTTACTGCACAAATTACTGCATTCCGCTAAGTACGATTGCAAAGTCGACGAGTATTACGACATATTTCTCGTTTTACGAAATAACATGCAGTAAAAAAGTCACCGAACCGCTTGCATTTGAAGCATCGCAGATGATTTGGAACATATAGCGGGAGCCGGATCTTGACGTATCCTGCCTCAATAGTCTCTAACAGTACACTTGAACCAAAAGTTTGGTTCAAGTGTACTAATTGCTTGGTTTCGATGTCTTTTCCGTCACGTCTCTTCTTAATCTTTTTTTAACATGGATGACATTCTACTCGCTCCAGCATTCTAATAATTCAGTTTCACTCAGTTCGAACAAGTCATCATCACAGACCAAGGGTAGTGTTCATGGCACGGTGCGGTGATACTGTCATTGGGATGTCCCCTAATGACAAAGTTAGGCAACTCGTCATGCTGTTTCCTATTGTGGAGGGCCAAAAGGAGGTCATTGCCCGCCATCTTCGTTGCTTTATAACCTGAACCCAGAGTTTCGGACAGATATCTGAAAGGGGGAAGGTGACATCATACTCACCGTCTTTTCTGGTTTAGTAGAATGAATCGTAAGAAACTGTGGGAAGTGTTGCTTTGGTTGCCAAGGGATTGTAAGATTTCGTCAATGCGCCCCCGATTTTGAGGGCGATAAGCGATGTTCATAAGTATAATTACAAATTTCCTCAGTAAGGCGAGCCGCCCACCGTGGAGCGCAACAAGGGTTGGTCTCAGGACTTATAAGAAAAAACAGATCCTGCGAAAGCCAACTGTACATTTCTGTTATAACCGACTATGTACAACCAAGGTTGGTTATTGCATAAAAAGTTCATTCTTGCTGCCTTGAGAAGCGGAAGTAAACGAAAAAGAACAGAAGACAAGAAATACTTAAAGTAGGAGAGAAAGACGAAGAATGGAGGACTGGATTGGAGGACAGGAAAAAGGAACTACCGATTTCCCCGGGATGGATCAGTCCGGGGTGTCGTCTACGTGAAGGAGATGCCAAGGAGGTGTGTTTCCTCCGTCCAGAGGCCATAAAGATTCGAAGACCCAGCATCGGCTCAACCTCCAGGTTCCCGTTTTCCTCGAACACAGCTGAGATGGTCACGGATAGACAGGGGAGGGTCCCAACCCCGTGTACTCGGGTCTGTGGGGTCACAGCACAGCAGTATTAGGAGGAATTTGAACAGTTGAACTGAAAAAAGAAGAAAATACAGTGACGTCCTTATCTGTCTCTCTCAGCCGATTGTTTCCTTTAGTTGAGCTGTGCAAACTGATCTCATGTATGAGTCGTATAGGTCTGTTGAATACCATTCAACAACAGAGTTCATAGTAGAATGTTCAACACAATAGTAGATATGTGATAGTAGATATTCAACAGTAGAATGTTCAGCCACTGGCTCTACAACAGCGTTATTCAAAGATCATTAGACTTATCTAATGCAATTCCGAAAAAAATAGATTGGACATTGTTTCACTGCCCTTGAATGACAACTAAGCTTTGGAATCCTATCTCTAGCGCCTTTGGCCTCCAGAAAGATTCGGCACTTTCGCTTTCATTCCCTTACCCAATTCTTTGCGTGAACAGACATATTTCGGTTTTCCTTTTTCCAGTGAACTAAAGCAGCTTGGAATGAAATGCCTGCGAACTACAAATACCATTTTTGGACAAGCTGTATCCGTTATTTATTTCTGCAGCATACGGTTCAATTCATATCTATATTCTGTATTTTGTAAGTCCCTCACTGCCTTTACTGTGCCTGCAGTATTTAAGAAATAAAGCAAAGTACACGCTTTCTTTGCTCACATGGTCAACCTAAAGAAAGAAAATTAACAGCATATGCATGCCGTGTAGCCGGAAAAGCGAGCTTATACGGAGGCTTGCAGTTGTTGCATGGCTTTTGAGCAACTAAATGTACCAAGAAAAGAAAAATGGCAAGAGTTTTACTGAGTGCGACAAAATTGCAAACTTCATTGATATTTTATTCAGAACAGCCAAGCTGTTCTGTGAAGTATATTTTCCTTTTTTCTTAATGGTTGGTTCCAGTACGTAATTGCTTATTCCTTTGATTCCTTGGGTCGTTCGAAATGCAGCTTTATTATGTGCGATATATTCATTCTAGGTTCTTTACTGTGTATTTGTGAATTCACGGCAGGAGGTATATATGCGAGTGGCAAAACCAAAAATTCTTTACGCAAAAGAAAGTTATACCACTACGTAGGAATCATCCACGCGAGAAAAATTGATCGGCGTGCTCAGTTTTCGAAAGCTCATTTTCTCGAATGTCCCCAGGGTAATGGGTGAAGAACAACGTATAGAAAACAGATGGTTACACAACACACAATTTTCTTTTATTTTGGCAGATGCTTATGCAGCAAATGCTGTGTCTTTATTGCGCGTGGTTTCTGCTGTGATATTCAAGGAGGCCCGATGTCAACGGGAAAGTTTCTTCATTGGGTTACTGTGGAATGGCTTATACAACTTCGCACTGCCGCTTATTTTGAAGCGGTTGTCGGTTAATGAAATTAGAATTATGTGAAATAACGGAGCCGTGATTGCTTGCAATACATCCTAGGCTCCTTACAATTTGATTACAATCCTTGAAAGCTGTGGATAAAGAATAACAATAAAAGAGGAAGTCCATTCGTGAACCCGGTGCTTGGTTTTGCTTTGTGCTTCCATTTGAAGTGTAATTTATCAAACACTTCATTCTATTGTACTATGAACTCCTGAACAAGTTATGCTCCGGGGCATTAATTTATTTTCTTTTTGATTCCTCACAGCGTTACGTGAGTTGCCATAGCAGGTGAGTTGTGTTGAGGGATGCACACAAAAAAGCATTTGTTGCTTTAAAATCTTCGTAGAAAGTACGCAAATTTGAGCCTCATACTAAACATTCGTAGTTGCGAGCACTATTATTTTGATATATCCTGCACATGGGTACCCCATGTCTCTATACGTGTAGCACACGTCTGATTTCGTTACACGTTTTTCATGTGTCTTGTTATGCAGATACGTTTGTACACGTCCGCCGTCTCTAGTGCAAAACGTTTGTGTGAGTGTTTTCAGACTCATTTGGGTACTTTCATTTGTTTACAAAAGTGTGTGTGTCTATTAGGCGTCGTTTTACTTTCATCTCATGATTTCTTCACGCGTGCGCGAGACTGGAAATGTTTGCGATATCAGACTGTGCACAGTGCTTCTCACTTTTTCTGTGCCAGTAGTATTGTTTGCTTTGCAAAAAGAACTAGTCTGTGCCAATAAAGGCGCCAAATTCTCCTTCATTTATATATCAATACACAAAAAAAGACGCGGAAGTGGTCCAAGGGAATAAAAATGATCGAACAAGAAATGTCTGTGGCATAAACTTTCGAATGGCTAGACGTGTCTTGGTCTTCGTTATCGTCAGAGCGTTCAAGTCTTCTGTACAAAGAAGAAATTTTCACATGATGCTTCCAAAAACACGTTCATTGTCTCCAACATTATGAAGCAGAAAAATCCTGCATTAAGCACCCACTTTCCGAAGTGCATTCTTGAAACAGCAAAAAAGCGACAAAAGACACGACAAGAAGCACACAGAACAGGCATTCACTGTCAGTTGTCAGCCAGCGCATGTCCTATGTGCTGCTTCTGTTGTCTCGCGTGCCTTTTGCGCTGTTTTAAAGTGAGCGTTCGCCAGCTCGTTCACTTGTGCTAAACTCCCGGATGTGATTTGGAAGTTAAGAAGTTTGACATTTTACAGATTGATTTTTTGCATGGCTGCAATTACGGTGAAAACAAATACGCTGCAGACGAGATGCTAGCGTATAGCGATGTGTTGCAGCTGAACCATGTATCGCGCTCGTCTGCGGAGTGACCCTGTTGTTCGGCCCGTTTTATGGATTCATCATTAAGTACACTTGTCCCTACGCCATCAAGCAGCTATCGTCAGAAACAAATAATGGTTTAAAGGGAAAAAGAAGTACCCCGGTTACGTGAAGTTCGTAACCAATCCATTTCTAAGCAAGGTGGAGTCGCACCAAAGATAAAAAAAAAAAACATTCATTGCGTTTAGTCGCTAATTCTGAAATTCTTTCTTTATTCATTTGTATGTATTGGGCCATGTCCGTAATCTCCACCAAGCAGGCTTCATTAGTGGTGGTTATTGGGCTGTATTCAAACACTTGCAAATGTAAAAGCGTATCGCCTATAGCCGGCGATTGCGCGCGGATGACTTCTGATAGGGAGGTTGAATTGAAGATGCCTCCTAAGTAAACTTTGTTAACATGAAGTAAGGTGATCTCCATTTTAGTACGCATTCAATTTTAAATGCGTTTACAGACCCTTCTTGGCTCTCTAAATGATTTTTGTCCAGCAACTTGCAGCACTAAGCGCACAACAAACTTTCCCTTATTTACTTTCTGTTGCAAGTAGAACATTCCTGTTTCATGGGAACGACGCCAGTGTTTATCTTCACTCTATTTGCTTTCTTCACATGTTAGCGCCCACACGGTCGGTGCGCTGAACGACAATGCAATGTGCTAAAATTTAAAGAAGAGTAAGTATAGGCTTTAAAATAAATGTGCCCGTTTTTTTTCCTACTAACAGTAGAGGGCCTGAAACAGCGACGTAAAATTGGAAAGGACTTGAGATTTCCGCTGCAGCTTGTGTTACGTGTGACACTTGCGTCAGTATGATCTAATTCTTTTTTTACGCTGTTATAGCTTATGAGTGGTATTATTAGGGACCCTGCTTGGACTTCTTGTCCGCAGTATTGTATAAAAAAAATAATTGTAAAATTGCTGCGAACAATCCGCATTCACGGAGCTCACTGGTGCACAATGGCGTTTAGTGTGCTTTAGTGTATTTTGTGTTCTTGATTGTTGGAAGAACCATTGTTGGGAGAATAATTTACAGGCCTTGATGCGCGTGCCAACTGTGGCACGTCCACGCTATAACCACATGTCTGCCACTCGCGCTCATGGAAAGAAACGCTTTGTTGGACATTTTGTTGTGAAAGTACACTTTGCATACTATAGCATACTTTCTTGAGCTGCCAACAAAGCATGTGGTTAAAAGCCCGACGCAGGCCGGCGTTTATTGAAGGATACCCATTTGTAATTCTTGCTACTTGTTTGCATAGAAATACTGTTTTCTCCGGCAGCAGAAGCGAGTTTTTCTTACGCAGTTAAATAGTTGCGTTGGTAGCTAAAAGTGCTGCTGGAAAAGAAAGGCTGCAGGAGTCCCGAAAATTCTCTACTAATGTGCAGGCATTCTTTGGCTCTTCTGCTACTTCGATTTTGTTTGCTTATTTAGCTAGCTTATCCCATGTCTACCCATCACTACAAATAATCTAATATTGCACACTTATAAAGATTAGACGGGCTAACTTCACAAATCATGCATTTATTTTACACACGTATTGTATCAACTGAGCTTAGACGCCGTGACGACCTGTTTTTTTTTCATTTTTTTCCACATCATAGCGTTTTTATTTGCCTTATTATTTCCCTTTTCTGTTACGACATTGACTCGCCTATGTTGACGTCGCCAGATTTTTTGTTGTTTTCATTTCTATCGCTAAGAATCTTCTACTACTAAAATCTTTCCAAGCGTTACCTTCTTTATGTTCTTTTTTTTCACCTAGAGGGGGCGACGGGGACATAACCCATTTTTTTATAACGCTATCAATCATCTACTGTTAAGCTAATATAAAGATTACATGTGTTACTTGACCAATTAGTCAATGATGTTGAATGTATAATGCGTCAAGGGACGGATAAAATTTGCTGGCATACTCACCACAGAATACTTAAGCTTTATTGCAGAGCTGTAAGAAACTAAGGAAATGGAGAAAAACCTACTCTTAGTGTCCCTTTCGACTTGAACTGGGTGTAATGTAAACAGAGACCAAGGTAACTTTCACTCAACATTAGTGTAAAGAGCCTCACACAGACATCTGCCCGCAACCTTGCAGTCCATGGTTCAAATTCCGGTCAGAAAAGTTTTTTTTCTTGCTAATGGTACTAAGCATCTACTATTACACTATTATAACAATCACATGTGTTTACTTGACCAATTACGCATTTATTTTGCATATATAAGGCCTCACGGGACCGGCAGATTTTGCTGAGGTACTTACCAAGGAATGCTTACGCATTAAAAGTGCGAAACACGTCATAGTGAATGGAAGGTAAATTTATCCTGATTATTCCTTTATCCTTATTGTTGTGTAAGTTATTCTGCAGCGAGATTTCGTTCGAACATTTATCTTACATAAAGTATTAGGCGTTTTGTTTTTGTTTTCTTTCTTAGTGTGACCACATCTCCATATTCTTATAGCATCTATAGAAGATCAGATAAAGCCTATAAGTACTGAATGACGCCAAGAAGCAATAAATAAGTGCCACCGTATGCAAATAACAAATGCATAAACAAGAAGGCCTGGATTAGATACCACCGCTTTCGTAAATCAACATATGGATTCGTCAGTATCGACTTACGTGGAAGTGTCTGACGCTGAATTACATATTGCCTGAACATTATCTGAAAAAAAAAAGGCGCAATTTAGAGTTGATAAACTCGACACTGCAAACGCGTGAGACGGAATACTGGTAGAAAAATAAGGTTTTGGAGTGCGGAGTAAAAAGAATTTTGAAAGAATTGAGGGCGAACAATAAAAAAAAAACATGCCTTGCGGAAAAGGCAAACCTAGAAAACCCCGTAAACTCAATTTTTGGACCTTAGACTGCGGACCTTCGTCAATCGAGGGACACAACTAAGGTCAAACCATACCGACGTCACTCATTCCCAAAGGAAAGTTCTACAACTTCAAAGGTAATGATGCCGGGCATAAAGGTACCATTGTAAGCCTCCCAACGAAAAATAGATTACACAGAAATGAAGCGGATAGCAAAGTATTACATACTAGTGGCAGGGTTTCGGTTTTAGTTGCGATGCCCCAAGATGGAGGCTGAGCGACGAGCATACTTAACGCGGTTCCAATTCACACAAGTAGGTTCAATATTCCATAATTCGAGTTCTCCTGCTTTTGAGTTTCCGCGCTTAGTCTTGGTTAGTGAGGGACTTATTCCGAAATTTATTCTTGGCACGCGGTCGCTGAATTATCCGCAACATTCTCACTCCAGAAGTAAAAGAGAAAGAAGTACCTTTTTGCGCACTGAGAGGTATGCAAGAGTAAAAAAAAATATCCGTGAGAACTGTTCCAGACCTAGTTACTAATTATCTATTACAGAGAAGTGCTTTAAGTAGCCATGCGTGGTAGGATCAAGATGCTGCACTTTAAATATACACTGCTGAAATTGTTCCGCTGGTTATTGTCTGCAGAAATGCTTTATTAGATGTGTCCATGGGTGTTTTGATTATATCGGAGTTTTGTTGCAGATGGAATGATTACATTAAAGAACATGAAATAGCTTTCTCTGCGTGATGGCCTGAGAGGGTGGCCACATTAGTAGATTAGCACCAATAAAAACATCGTACAAGCAGTGGCTGCAAAACAGCTTCAGTGCGAATCATCTGCATATATATATAACGACAAGGAAGGGGCACTGAAGATAGTGCGAAAAAAATAATCAAAGAACGATATGCAAATGCTATGGCAAATAATTTCTAGAAATATTATGTCTCAGTTTTCTTGGAAGTTTCGCTATTTTATCAAGTTATTTGTGAACCATTAGGGTTTTGGATAATATCCAACTTTTCACGGAATTTAGTGTTATAGAGCTTAAAAGGACAACTTAGCTGTTCTCCCTCCCTCTACGAAAAAGTACGAGACACTTTAAGGAATGAGCACGCTCCCACCTACTAAAAGGAGCCATATCTTTAGGTAGGGCACAGGTTTCAGTGTAGACTTATTTCTGTTTGATTTACCGCTGCTGAATTATGAACTACACTATGGTATGCTCGTAGACGAATACCAAATATATCCTCCTTCATTTTTCCAGTTCGTTTTATGGCTTTTGTTTACTTAGTGTAGTCAATTATCTATGTTGTTTTTTAGGTGAATATTTCTTCCTCAACTTCGTTGTATAGACTTTGGATGTCTCGCATCGAGGCCGTGTCCTGAAATATTCATTTGACCAGATGTCCGCGTAATGTAGCTCATCCCTTTTTATTGCGCATTTTTTAGCTTATTATTATAACCGCGGCAACATACCAGCAGCCTTCCTTCCTGTACAGGAAGAGAAACAGGAATGCATTTATTAATACCAGCCAAGCAATTAGGGTCAGATCAAAATCTTATGTTCGGGCATGTTATCTTAAAGAACAATAACTATGGAATCGTCGTTTATTCATCGCACAAAGCACACATGAAGGCAATTTTTAATAAATTTGGAACAAAGAAAAATGGCACTGCGCAGTTGAGGAAAAACAAATTATATTATCCCTAAAAAATTCTTACCAAGCTCATGAGTAATGAAGAAACTTGAAGAAGAAGCTAGGGACCGTGCAGCGAGAGATGGAACGCAAAATAATAGGCGTGTAGTTCGAGGAAATAAAAAAATTAGATTATGGCGTTTTACATGCCAAAACCACAATTTGATTATGAGGCAGGCCTTAGTGAAGGACTCCAGAAATTTGGACCACCTGAAGGACCTTAACGTGCACCAAAATAGGACCTTTGGCTCCGGCCCAACTAGGACGCCATCTTTTCAAACACATGCAGAACGCAGAAACGCTTCTCTATGAAAACTACTCGGCCGGTTTTAGTAAAATTTGTTGCATTTGAGAAAGTTGAGTTCTATTGACTGTTGGAAGCGGAATTTCGATTTAAGCCCTGAGTGTACGGAGAGAGATTTTCAAAATTGGCAAGCTTGAAGAAATATACAAGCACTTGGCCAATCACTTGGCAGTTGACCAATCCGTAGCTATTCACCAAGAATAGGTATCGCAGGTCTGCAAACTGCAATTTCATATGTCAGTTCATATCTTGCGTGAACTTGTTAGGTTTCTTACAAGGGTGTTGGAAAAGTGCTACTCACATATTAGTGGTTGATTTGAGAGGTATGCATAAGCTATCGATTTTGTCCTCTTTAGATGTAATATTAGGTGCAATTCACAAAATTGTGATACCTTTCTTAATTGCAGATTTACAAAGCTGTAAACTTCATAGCTTCATTTTCTGAAATTTCGCAATCTTTGCCAGCTTGTATTAGTAAACGGATAACTTCATTCCGAAATTCTGAACCAACATGCAAAAAATTTTACCTTTTGCTTTTAAATGGAATATACGTCATCTAGTTTGGTGCTATGGTTGCTGATAAAAACGATTTTTCCTTTCCCGTGTATTTAGATTGTAGCAGGGAAAAGTGGCACTTTAACTGAGTTGAAGATTGCGAGTCGCGCGTCCTGTGAGAGAGGTTTAGCTGATAACCAGTGCCCTATTCTTTTTATAAAAGTGGCTAGGGGCTAGGTGCGGTGATAATGTTATCACAAGTGTTCAGTCACAGTGTGGAGCAGGCTGATACAGGACAGGGGAAAATAGATATCGACGTCAGAGCGCTTCGTCCTAGGCTGATTACGAATCAATTAAAATATTTCATCGCTTTTTCAACATTTACACCTTTGCAACGTTTATCAACGCTAATTAATATCCTGCAGGGGTGATGTCTTTCTCTCCTCCATTACGCTGTCACAGTTTCTTACCACAAGGTTACATCCTGTATCTGTTTATTCTTTTAGAGGCCTCTTTTTTCGGTATGACGCGGCCAACTAATGACAACTATATTGTTTAATCATTCCTTGTAGCATTTAGCACATTAGCGTTTCTCAGAACAAACTATTTTCGAGACGTCTTAGACATTATATTTATTACTTCTCAAATAAGATTTTAAGTCAGTTGACGCTTAAGATATATTCTTCAGACTAATGTCACAGTCGGATTACGCTGGTGTCTACTGTAAGTCTTGCGCACTTCACTATAAATTTGTTCACGTGATGTTTCTTACATAGCTCCTAAAGCGTTTGCTTTTACAAGCCAGCAATGTGTGCTTCGAATTTTGTGTTCATGGTGCACATTTTCGATGACTCAATTGTAGTGCTTTAGTTGATCTGTTTACGGTATAGTGATGTACGACGTGTCGGAATAGACAACATAGATAAAAAAATTAGGCAGAACCCATCTGTTATGTCAGGTTCTTATGTCAAGACGACGGCCAACGGTAATGCGTCTAGCATTGAATCAGTATAGCTACATAACGTGTTTCAACGTCGAAACAAGTTATGCATAAGGTAGTGCACTGCTGTGCACTCAGCGACATCTGCGTGGCTGCCAAAGTGCATGGCACGCCGGTGCATGGGAAAGCTGAGAAACGCGTCATGGTGGCAGCCGCACTTCTCCCTCACTCCGCCTTTTTGGACACGCCGCGCCATCTAGTGCCGCGGCCGAGAAGTGCGCGTGGGGCCTCACAGCCGAGACGCGTGTCGCGCGGTTACGTGCGAACGCTCAGATTTGTTCCCTGGCTTGCCGCACAACCAGTGGCAAATACTCAGTGACCGAAATTGGCGAGAGGTTCATTGAAGAGTGGCACATACACAGTGCATTCACAACGCAGCTCGCTAAAGGATTGGAGTGGAAGACGTTCATTGAAATGCGGCAATACTCAGTGTACTTGTGGCAAGGCCTGATAATTCGACGGCCTGCTCTCTTTTAGGAACCCTTGTGACGTGGTTTCAATTCCGCTTACCATCCGATAAATTTAGGAATCTGTTCGTCATTTTAGCGTGGCACATTCCCAGTGACTCAAGGACTCAAGGTACTCAAGTTGGCGTCAAAGACGTTCATTGAAGAGTGGCGCACACCTACATAGACCCAGTGACCCAAGTTCGCATCAAAGAGGTTGAGTGAAGACCTGCATAAGCGGAGTAGCACATTGAGGATTTCCGATTAAATCAGCGACAAAGAACTTCTTCGAACAGTGGTGCCTGTGAAATCCCGCATCTACAGTGGTCCATGCCGGCGTGAGGCAGGTTCGTTGAAGAGCGGCACGTTTGTACACATTACCGCATACTCAGTGGCGCAAGCTGGCCCGACGATTGTTTTGAATCCTGTTCCCTCCCAGTGATCCAGGTAGGCGGAAAAACGGTTAGTTAGTTAGGTAGTTAGTCAGGCAGTTAGGTAGTTAGGCAGTTAGACAGACAGACAGACAGACAGACAGACAGACAGACAGACAGACAGACAGACAGACAGACAGACAGACAGACAGACAGACAGACAGACAGACAGACAGACAGACAGACAGACAGACAGACAGACAGACAGACAGACAGACAGACAGACAGACAGACGGACGGACGGACGGACGGACGGACGGACGGACCGACGGACGGATGGACGGACGGACGGACCCGAGAAACTCTGTGAAGTAACATAAGGATGCTAACGCATCACCTTATACAGCTGTCTCCATAACAGGAAGTACTGAAGCCATAGCTGGCGCAGTTTTATGCATATTAAGTCTTGCACAGTACCGGTCGGAGTAAAAATTCAGATATGCACGCGTGCTATTCTCTTTCGAGAGGTCCAAGTAATCTTTTTTTGTGGAAGAGGCGCTCTCCGGGTGCGAAAAGGTGACGAAGTGGAGAAACAGGGCTTTGACCTCCTCCTCTTACCTATCCCACCTTTTGCTTACCTCTGGCTTCATTTAAATTTTTTCTCTTCGGTGTTGGTGTATTGCTACCGTCATAGCGCAATGAAGTTTTGAATGCGCCTGGTGCTCTGCATTCACTACGAAAGAGGAGAAAACAGTAAAGCATTCGTAACAGGTGCCGCATCGTGCGAGATACTTGTACACGATGCTCGAGTCCGGGTTCTGCTTATGACGTATTTAGTGACGACAGATGCTGTAACCTAAAGAGGTGGCTTCAGTGGCCGCGGCACTACTGCTACACGAGTTTTGTTGAAGTTGACGCACCTGAGCGGCCAAGGCCATGCTCACGGCTACGGCCTGCGGTCCTACCGCCTAAACTCTGCCGCCACTAGAGTTCCTGGCCAGCGCCGGTGCCCATGGTTTTGCCGTCTAGCCACTCAAATGGCCGAAGTTTCTGAGACGAGCTGGTTTCCGCGGCCAGATATCCCGTCGTAAGAAGGATGCATGCTGGTGACAAGCCTAAGCCGGCAATCCTACGGTGGCTGCGTTGCCGACCCCACAAGGAATCGGTGACGGGGCGTTTCCTGACGCCCAACGACTTCCTAGGTGCTGAGCGGGTCATAGCGTAAGAAGCCTCGCCATATTCGTGTCGTGACTGGGACAAACACCAACAGTAGGTTTCCGTCACTGACCAGTACTAAGGTGTGTATTAGCGCGCCGAGACCTTCTCGCCTACGTGCTCTAAACCAGTTATTACCGTTATTAGTAGAGTGTCGCGCTGAGTGCGTCTTCCGAACATGCCACAGAAAAAATAAATTTAGAGTGCCATATGTGCGCATGTTTGTTAATTGTCCAATTGTTGTCCAAATGTCCAATTGTTGCATTTTTATCATTCAGCTTACATCCAAGTCCGTCCGGACTTGGATGTTTATCTTGTGTTTATCTCGTATAGCTCGTCTATCTTGTGTCTGGTTTGTGCCTCAGTCGACTCGCCACATTTATGGAGATGCTGCCCAATATGGCGCCACTCATAACGCGTGCGCCAAGCATAGCAGCCGGCGCGTCCGTCCTCTCCGAGCGTTGGGCAAGTTCCGGAGACATCAAACGTCCAACTAACAGTTTATGAAGGTACGCACCTGATTCACTGCATATTATAGCGCCAGCTATCGTGTCACTGCGGAGCAATACGGGCTAAGCTATTTTTTGCATATCTTTATAAACTTCCCGCGAACCCTATGGGATCCCTGGGACGAGTACCGCTGGCCAGCAGTATAAACGATGAACAATAAAACCGCTTCGGGAATCAGCTAATAATGACTATCGTTGCAAAAATTGCATATGAAAACAAAGGGACGAATGTGAATATATGTACTAAATCTTGTACATAGATCTGGTACACCGATCATATGTGGTACACTGAAATAGCACAGCGCTATAACCACTGGCCTGACATCGCCGTTAACTAATATATGCACTCGTCCATTTCACCCGCTTCGCCGGCCTGGTACGTGAGTCAGCCAGCCAAAACAGACGTACGCTGTCTTTTGTATTTCGCAAAAGAAGAATGCTCTTCGAAATTTTTCATTGCGAGAATATTTATATGAACAACATGAGATATGGTGGCCAGTGCAAGGTAGCCGATATTAGCATTTTGATTGGTTTTATAAGATGAGAAAACCGTGCACGAAAGGCCGAAGTAGAAAGGAAAAGAACAGTAGAGCGTTGTTGAGATACGCGAAAGCTCGCCGCCTAGCTCGCCGTGGCGCTCGATGCCGAGCGAGCAGAAACTCTGACAAATGAACCATTTATTTCAAGATTATATGTGCTTCTTTGCCTCGCCCAGTTTCCGGTCATGGAGCAGTGCATGAAGAGTTCGAGAACGGAGAACGACGTGACGACAGAGTCGCAAATAAGGAAGAGAAAAAAAATGCGACAGAAAAGAAAACATCGGCCCTCTTGTGTGGCTTATTACGCCTGACACTAAATACGCCGATCCAGTGCGCTCTCAAGACGTCCAGTCAATTGCATGTCCGCCTTGCCTCCTGAGCCACACGTCCACCTGTTACGCCGCGCTCTGTTCCTCACCGTTCTCTTTCTTTATTGTTTTTTTTTTTTTGCAACGTAGGTAGAATTGATCCCACAGTAGAAGGGAGGAGGGCGCGAGAGAAAAACAGTGTTTTATTGGCTCCCTTTATGTAACGCGCTCCTCCCGCTTTAGATGGTGATTGCTCATCCATAGCAAACTGTTAGGCAAAATAGTGCGGGGCATACAAAAAAGGAAAATGGGCATTTGTACCCACTATACAGGGCCCATGTAACTCTCTAGACGTAAAGCAGGGTTTATATTTGCTAGAAAAATATTCTGAGAAAATAACGACTCAAATAAGAGATTGAGTGGTGCTATTGGATATAGTGCATCATTTTAGTTGAAATGGACAACCCAATAGGAGGGTGTGAACAAATTAATAAGTGATTCCGTGTTTTCCTGGCATCAGTAAATTATGAAAAAATAAAAAGACAAATATCACCAATATTTTGCATAGAACACAACTAGGACCTCGTAGAAAGTGTGCTTTGAGATCAGAAGAGACGCTCGAGTCTCGGTTCTTTGGCGTCAATTTTCAGGACGGGCTGGAAACATGGGTGACCTCTCTGTGCAAATAATTCGTAGTAGCCGAATAAGGGTGACAGTCACGCTATACTTGCCTAGCCTTGCCTTGCCTTTCATGTGGTATACAACATACAGCAATGCACGCAGCTGTGTTTACATCCTAGGGGATCTTTTCTTCCCATGAAACGCTCGCTCTCACGCGATGCTTATGTTTATGCGCAACAAGTGCCTTTACGTTAATATCAAGAGAATTATGTGCTTATACAATGCACCATTCTCAAGCCGTGCCGAAATACGAACCAGATACGAAGTGTCAGACATCTACGCAGCAATGTCGCGTGGACCAAGACAATATATGACGCTTGTCGCGGGAAGAATGACGACGGTAACAGGTGTAAGGACCCACGATTACTAAACATAGCTACCCTGGTGTTTAACAGCGCAAAACGTAGATGGTATATGAGACGAGACGACAACACCACACCACGTCTTGTGTCCCGTCTACGTTTTGCGCTGTTAACACCAGGATGGAAAGCCAACAAGCCCAAGCTGTTATTCTAGCGATAAACATAGCTAGCCACAGGCAAAGGGTCCTTGACACGGTTGAAAAAGTTGTGCAGATGCGTAGGGTACAGCTACAGAATAACATTAGCGCAACAGTTAAAGTGAAGCATCTCATATTAAGAGAGGTACGGAATATTGCAAGTTGCCCTCCTCCCTAGCCATATTTTTTCTCCTCAACTTATTCGCCGAGTGATAGGAGCTAAGCTCAGCCTTCACTTGCTCTGCGTCATGATGTCACTGCCGGTTCTGTTGGAGCTAGCGCGTGGTGCCTCTCCTCTAAGCCAGCCTCCTGGCCGTCCATCCACCGTGAGAGCTATCCAAGCAGCGTGTGTTGCGATCGTTCTGTTGAAGCGTCGAGTGTGTCCAGTATTCCGGCAACCAGAGAGGAGCTGGGCGTTTTGACAGATGGGAGAAAGCGCAAACCAAAGCCCCTCCATAGTAATACAGCTGTGACGAAAGGACTTTGGCGCCAACGTGAGCGGTCCGAGCGGCCTGCACAGTGCAGTCACATGGTGGGGCAGACCTCAACCAGCAAAACACATAGCTATTATTCATGTAACCAAGGGCGCTATAATGTAAAACTATTCCAAACATTTCTATTTCAATTCTTTAATCAGCCCTCCGCGATTGGCCAAAACTTTTTCGACCCCCCCCTTCACCTGTCTGTCATGCGACGGCACAAAAACCGCGATAGCTCCCCATCCGATATGACGTGCACACACTGATTATGCATGATTTGACTGAAAAAAGAAAAATGGTTATTTCTGATTCGACGCCTTTTCGCCATTAGCCACCGGCTGTTGACCAAAAGTTTTCGGGCTGCACCCACTGCACCTGCCCGTCACGCGACGTCACAAAACCGCAGGAGTGAATACGTCAAAGTGACGTGAACGCATTAAAGATGCATTATTATGCCGAACAAAACGGAATTTTCTTCTGAATAGCCGCAGGCTGCCCCGTTCTGAAAGGAATGAAAGATAGCTGCTGCCGATAGCTCAGGCGCTGGTTACTCGCAGCTGCCGAAGAGCATTGGTTTATTTGCGTATAATAAAACTTCATGCGTGGCCGTGTAACGTTTTCTAGCACTTTCGGCACGTTTACGACCCCCTCTTCATTGCTGAGGATCCGTTATAGCGTCATTATTAAGCTTCCGTTGCATGCCGCCGCGATTTTCGACCAGCCACCGCAAGCTAAGTAAGGGAAAAGCGGACCAATCGCACACGCCGGCACCGCCTTCTTCATCCGGTTATCGACTTTCAGTGCAGTGGCTCAGCCCTATCAAATCCCTTTCAACTTGAGCATGCTCCTCGCCTTGGCTGACAACCCTGCAAGCAAATTTGATGTCAGGAGATTGGAATAAAAGCATATTGGAATACTTTTATGTTATAGGCCCGCAAGTGTAAAACATTTTAAACATTTAAGAAGGCAGCGTGTTCACGGTTAAGCAACGGCCAAGAGTTTACACGAGCAGCAAAGCAGAAGACACTTAGTTACTGCTAAGTAGCTCTCTGCTTGTCTAGCTGAGCTCTGTGCCAGAAGGTTGCTGCACCGTGCAGGCGGTGCATGTTTACGTCTCCTCTTCCTTCTCAAAAGCACAAAGGCCCCGTCCGCTTCCGCTTGCGTATACGCGAATACCAGAGCCACTAGAGCTCTCCATTGTGGTAGTAATTCTCCACGTGAAGGGCTGGCCGCAAACGTGTATATGCTTGCGCCGGTCGAATACCGACAGCCGGATGCGCTGCAGCCGCTCCGCTCGCATGTTGCCATGGAGAGGAACATGATCTCGCAGCTTCACATCTTGCCGATTACTAGATTTGCTGCCCACAACCTAACAAGGGCGATCCATGGCGCTCGCGAAAGGAAAGCTCTGTACCAACACTGACCACACCGATCGCATCAACATCGAAAACATTGCAACTGAAGCAGACGACACAAGCTGTGTGCCGGAAGTTCTTGAGTGTAGTAATAAATTGTCGCTGTGAATTCGCTTTCTTTCACTTTCTTTTATTAAAAAATATAAACCAACATCGGTGCTATCACGAAGAATATTTGTTCACCATCAAGTCGGAAAAATTATAGGGGACACCGCCTTGGTAGCCAATTGAATAGCTCGCCCAACTGACGGAAATTGCAGTAACTAAGTAACTTGTGAGGGGATGGCTGAAAACACAGGGGAGCGGTGTCGCTGTGATCGGTAGCAATGCATATATTAAAAACCTTAAAATAAATTACATGCTTCCCGCGGAACGCTTAAATTCGTCACTTAATTAACAAAAGGACCTACCCTAATAATTGAGTACGTTTGTACGAAATCGTGAAAATTGTTTCGTGGTCCCTTAATGGTTTCTTACATCTTTTGTCAAAAAGGAAAACATCCATAATCAAAGATTCGCCACATATTGGCAAACACCTGGTGACACATGCATGATGGCGAAATGAAATTTGGTAAATGCAAGTATCTGTAAAGTATAACACGCTACTCGCCAACATTATTGTTTAGATTTAAGTAGGACTTATTTTTGAATGCGATTATTATTTTTGGAATGCTAACTCAACTTTAATTTGCTGCAATCAAGCCACTATCACTTCAGAAGGTGGGTCATAGGGTATATGTGCATGTTTTTCGCCATTGCCTCCAAAATGCTCCCTTCAAAAAATTTCGGCAAAACTCATAACACTATGACTGCCGAAGGTAATTTGGTAGCAGTTAAGTAATATAGCTACCCGCCATATTACTCAATACACATTTACTCTGAACCGGGAGCGGTCATTCTTAGTATTACTTGCTTCGTCTACATGCGACATACACTGTCTCCTTTATAGGCACCCTTCGCTAAGACACTTGCTCCTCAAGGTCGGCCATAAGCATGATGAAATGGTGATGGCTGCATGACGACGATGCATTGATGATGCTAGAATCCCGAAAAACTAACGACATCTAATGGAACCCCGAATGGTATATGAGGAAGACGGCATGATGACGACGCGATGACGATTCAGGTAGCCTTTTTCTAATGACAACGGTGAAATGACCATGGCACAAAAAATGGGATGATTACGAGTGTATGATGATGATGGCACAGTGACGATTATATCAGGAAGATTTTGTGGCGACGAAGGCGTGACGACGATGGCATGCCGAAAACCGTATGAATATTCTGCAATGACAATGATGGCACGACCACGACGGTATGATGACGACAGTATGACAATGGATAGATGAAAACTACTGTCCCACGAAATACAATGACGACGAGGGTAGATAACAGCGGCATAATCACGACTTAATGACGAATGCATTATTTCCATAGATTAACTAAGAACTAATGACGTCGATAAAACAACGAAGGTGGTATGAGAGATTGGGTGTGAGACCGGACTAGTTGGTATTCCATGCTGAAGTGACTAGTTCAAGAGTGGACACGGGACACTGAAAAGTCAAGAAGGACAAGCGCTTGTCCTTGTCGGCATCTCAGTGCCCCCTGTCCACTCTTGCTCTAGTCACTTCAGCAAGGTATTAGAGGATCGGATGGCATTTGTAAACTTGTTACATTGATAAGACGACAAAGTGATGACGATTGCATGATAAGAAAGTTATAACGACGACTGTGGGAAGACGACAGCGCGATGAGAGTCAGGTGACGAAGTTAGAATGACAACTGATGGAACGACCACGTTATCAGGACAATGGTATGACAACGAACGCGTCAGGACCAGTGTATGACGACGACGCAATGACGGTGATCGTGTGACCACAGTATCAGAATAATGGTATGAAGATGAGGGTATGACGACGACGGCGTGACAACTGTGGGGCGACACTGTGTGGAAACGATGGCATGACGTGAATGGGATGACGAAGTTGAAGTGACGACGTTCGAATGACCATGATGGCATCCCGACGATGGTATGTTAACGAATGCGTAACGACTGTACGATGACAATGGCGTGGCGATGACGGCATGACAAGAGTCAGATGACGAAGCTGGAATGACTATGATGTCATGAGCATGACGGCATCACAACCAATGGCACATACCTGGTCACCCAAGCTAATAAACAACTTGAGACAGAGGGCAGGTAGGCTTAAAAGACCCGAGGACAACAGCATGACGAGAGCGGGTTCATGATGCTGGAGTGGCGACGATGGAATGACCACGATCGCATTAGACTGATAAGTTGCCAATAAATAGAAATGCCTTACGAGTTTATAACGAGCATGGCGTGGCGACGACGGCATGATGAGAGTTGGATGACGAAGCTGCAATATCAATGATGCAACAATCGCGCCAGCATCACTACTGCGGACACATACCTAGCTGCCAGAGCTATAGTAGGCAACTCGGCTCACTGGGTAGGCGCAAGAAGCTGGATAGGTGCATAGCTAGACAGTAACGCTTAAAACGACCAAAGTAGGCAAAGAATGCTAATCGAATTGAAAGCAGAACAATAGCATTTAAAGCCATTGGGTACCTGCCACTGAATATGTCCCCCAATGAAACAAAGCCGGCAGATCAGATGGCCTGTAGGGGACGATTTTATGCGAAGCAGTGTGCGGGGAGCCTACCAAGTTATCGAAACGGCCATGAGAGAACAAATACGTAGGTGGCTGTTTCATAATCTACATGACACAGATGTCATAATATTTATGTCATGACCAACGATTTATGTTCATTGTACACTCTTGTGATACTATGCCAATTGCGGCACATGCCAAGTTAACGAAACGACTATGAGAGCCCGAAGGTGTAGGCGGCTAGATAGATGCACAGATAGGTAGATCCTGTCAAAGAGGGAAATGTTCGCCAAGAAATGCTTTGCATTTAAAACTTGGGCAACTGACTATGTGCCTACTCTTGGGCCAATGCCAGAGAATGCTATGCACCAAATACACAAGTTGGGGAAGAGTATTCAGTGGCACTAGGTAAATGCCACTGAAGGTGTGCACCAATTGACAACTAGGACTGCTGAGTAGGTGTCACTGGGCATGTGCTTATTCTGGGTCAATGCTTCAGAAATGGCATGTACCCGAAAAGAAAGCACAACTAGACAACGTAGTGTCACCATCTAAGCGAGTTATGTATGACGCGTTTAATGCAACGGGATCCCTCTTTCGCGATGTCCTAAGAAAACTCGCGCCATTTCCCACAGGCTCCGTTTTGCATGGAGCGCCGGTGCTTGCGAATGCTGAAAACTGCGTCACGCCGCAACGGGGCTCCTCTCGCGCTCTTCTATCAGGAGGCGCTGCGCCATCTTGTGGCACCACCGAGAAATACACGCATGGCCTTTGGGACGAGATGCGTCCTATGCCGGTGCCTGCGAACGCTAAGGTTTGTTCCTTCGCACTCAGTGACACATATTCAGGAGCCTAAGTTGGCGATAGTTTCATTAAAGTGGGGTACATAACCACTGCACTCACGCTGCAGCTGCCTAAAGCGTCGTCCTGAAAGGCTGTCATTGATACGCGCCACATACCAAGGGCATTTACAGCAGAGTTTCACAAAGCGATGGGTTGCTGTCTTTGAGGAACCCTTTAGACAACGGTTCAATTCCATTCAACATCAGAGAAATTAAGGCAAAATCAAACATCCGCCCATCCGTAGTAATTGCTAGAAAAGAAGCCAATATGGGGTTCCTCGAAAGGAAAGCCTCGCAGTTGAAAAAAATTCGTCCTGGTCCGGGAATCGAACCCTGGACCACCGCCTTTCCGGGGCAGCCGCTCTGGCATCTGGGCTAACCAGGCGGCTGGCAGATGGCAGGGCGAAGTCGAATTTGTCAGCAACTCGAAGCAAGGCAAGAAGTTTGACGGAATAGTTCTGCAGAAACCCGCAAGGTGGAGAGAAGTAATTAATTAAGAGAAAATCGGACATCCACCCATTTGTATCGCTACAGAGGAAACCCATACGGGTTCCTCGAAAGAAAAGCCTCGAAGTTGAAGAAAAATTCGTCCTGGTCCGGGACTCGATATCCGAGATAAAAACATAGAAACACAGATAGATAATTCTGGAATATACCCGTATATACAACTTATACTACTGAGCACGTGTTACTGCACACGTGCAGCTTCTTTGCCAACGCCACAACATCGGTATGCACCCGAACAGACAAGCATGTCAATAAGCAAGAAGGGAAGAAGTCGGCAAGAGAAGTTGCCGATTGTGAAGAAACGATTGAAGTGAAGAAGCTGGCACTTGAGGTAACCTTACCCGAGTTTGGTTCTTGCCTCTTTCCCGGCATGCACAAAGCGAGGAGTGTAGATCTATAGAGAAGTGAGAAGTCGGCAACAGAAAATTTAAGTTGGCTGCGCAGAAGCGCGTAAAAGTACTTTCCATTTGCACCATTTTGTAGAAAAAATCCCACAGTTCTCGTTCGGTTTGAACAATATTTACATTCAATAATTGCAGAAGCCCAAAAAGACGTCTTCGCGAAGCACCGATTTCCACTATATGTACGTGGGTCCCGCGTGATTGATAACGAACTGACACCAATGAAAATCGCAGAATAGAATACAGACTATAATTAAAGGCATCTGCAGCAATATGGTGTGTCCCTACAGGTATAGTGCTTGAATGGCAATCGCATTACCGTCGACAGCAATCGCAGAATGCGTTCTGCCGGAATTTTACGATTACGCAAGACAGAGGTGCGCTTGCTGACACTACATTCTCGTTAGCACATGTGGGTTATATAACCTAGTTTTCTCGTATTTACATTAGGCATACGCATGATCCTTGTATATAAATTTCCAAAATATATCTGCAGAGACACTAACTCAACAGCAGAGAGCACGCTGGAGCCAGCGAAAGGCCGCATCACCAGCCATGCCAAACCTGGGAGTGTAGGTAGAGTGAGGATAGCTATGGATATCCAGCAAAATTCTTGAGATAGTTGTAAGCATTACTTTTGTGAATCAGTTAAATAAATAATATAAAACTCACTAAGTACTGAACAAAAATTGTAATGACATCCCATGCAACGTGTCATCTCATGACTTGTTACAAGCATACGCCACACAGCTAACAACTTTATTATCGTGCAATGTAAATGTTCGTGGACTGCGCTGTTCACATTCCAAAACCAAACAGTTCATGTGAACACACACATTGTGCGAGATCGACATAACAATGTTGCGATGACAAACACAATGTTTGATGTTAGTTTATGAAAGAGTGTTAAGGAAAAGGATATGCGGGGAGAAGTACGAAGAGAAATACACTGGGGGTTAGCTATTATTCTCCTGCTTCGTTGATAGCCTGTGGCTAGTGAAAACTAGCGCTCGCACACATACTCTGTATTTCACGTGCTCTCACGAAAAGGTGCTCTTCACATGGGGCACGGCGTGGTGAACTCACGCTTTGACTCAAACTACTACTTGGCGTTTGTACGAGAGAAGTATCCGTGCATTTAAACGTTTTGTCCCAGAATTAGACAGATAGTTTTATTTCCCACGTCCAAACTATTCAGTAGAAGTGCTTCATCACGTTTTGCAAACGGTAGTTTAAATTCAGCAGTAAAGCTCTCACGAAAACGTACCTATTTCCCAAAAGCTGAAGTTTAGATAGAGCATTTACGCTGCGGTGCTAATATACGCAGCATTGTTTCTGTTCATTTGTAGGTGATACTGATATAAAAATTACTTTCTACAGTGTGGTAATATTTACGCATTCTTTTTGCTGCCTAAAGAATATCAGTGAAATGACAAATCCAATACAACATTTTAGAAGTGACATGCTATATCACAAAATCCATATATCTTTAAGCTAACATACACCTTCTGTTTTGTTTATGAAAAATGAAAAAAATATTCTTTATATTTTGGTAAACTTGAGCCACATTAGCGAAATATACCATATTCGGGCATTGATCAGGTGGATGCCTCGATTACAGTTTTGGCCCTCTTTTAAGGAGGGCCCCTCACCAGCCCCCATTGAACATTTTAGTTATACACCGGAAATAGTGACGCACCATGCAAGAAGCGTTATACAGAAGGAACTGTTTGTATTGTTTTAATAATAGCGAAGGTAGAAGTGGAACAGTCATATCTCCATGCCTCGATGAGGCGAGCGTCAGTGTCAGCAGACACACTCTCTCGATTTGCCTTGAATGGCGTACGCAAGCGGCCTTCCTTTCCTCCCTTCTCCCGCATGAAACCAAGGGACATGGTGACGTTCAAGGGGCGAGTCCCACCTCTATTTCAGATGAGTTAGCATTTCCTAGGTATTTCATACACTCCCCGGGGACTATGTATGTATGTATGTATGTATGTATGTATGTATGTATGTATGCATGCATGCATGCATGCATGTATGTATGTATGTATGTATGTATGTATGTATGTATGTATGTATGTATGTATGTAAGCAACCGTTTTCCCGCCTACGTGATTCAGTCGATAGTAAATGTTTGCATTGGTAATGCATCGAGCAGTTGTGCTGAGGGAACAGGGTTCAAAACCAACCGTTTGACCAATTTGGGAAGTGTGGAAGTTCGCCCGCGTTGGCACAACATACTGCGAGTGAAGCGTAAAACAAAGGGACAGACAGAAGGTAAAACACACGCGCTAACATCGACAAATGATAACAAATAACATCAACAAACAACCAAATCAACAAACTGAACATGTGTAGATAAACATACGGAAGAGAGTCTGTAATTTTTAAAAATATTAAAATATGGGGTTTTACGTGCCAAAAGCACTTTCTGATTATGAGGCACGTCGTAGCGAAGGACTCCGGAAATTTCGACCACCTGGGGGGTCTTCAACGTGCACCTATATCTAAGGACACGGGTGTTCTCGAATTTCGCACCTATCGAAATGCGGCCGCCGTGGCCGGGATTCGATCGCGCGTCCTCGAGCTCGGCAGCCCAACAACATAGCCACTAAGCAACCACGGCGGGTGAGTTTCAAATGGCTTAGAAGCCATGCGCTAATAGTGAACATTTAGATAACATAACTTTTGTTCTGACAAAGATGTGGAAGGGATGCTCACAAAATAAGGACCGATATTACCGATGTTTGCAGCTTCAACTATCGATGTAGCAGAAGCATCTTTATATCTGGTCAGAACAGTGCAACTCCGAAAGAGCGAACGACACCCACACGTGCTGCAGTGCAGTGCCAGCCAACAATCTCGACCGTTGTTTACGTTATTGTTAAATTATTTGAGCCTTTACCTTCAGCCGTGACCAGTGCCCTGCGTAGTATTTCCCACAGCAGAAGAGGATTTCATATACATGCTCTCTGCTCAGTCCATATATCTAGTTTTGTGCCGTTTGTTGCACGCTTGCCTCTTGCTATGACGTGACTTGCTGATTCTTCAGAGCCTAGAGCATTTGCAAGGCGCAGAAAATACTACTCTTATACCTGCGCGTTCTGCTACCTTCTTCAAACCGTGGGAAATTTTGTGCGAGTATGGCACAACGGCGATTTGTTCTCTAACTCTATTAGTGTTCGCAGCATTAGCGTGCTCATGCGAACGCGATTGTTTTAGCAAAAGTTAGACTACGGCAACTTGGACGTGCATAGAGTAACCTGCATCCAAGAGGCCATCAGATTCAGTGGACCAACCGTCATTAATACAGTGGCAGCAGGATGTCTTCAGTGCATTATCAACACACAAGACCACAACACTTCGCTTTACGAGTTTCGAGTGTGCCGATTTGTAGGCCAGTAGTTGCTTGCTTCCTTGATGTTCGTGGCACCAACACGTGCGATCGGCCAGAAAATAAAACACGATATCTGAAAACATCAGAATGCGTTCTGATGTTCGCAGTTTGTGCGTTACCGCCAGTGACTGCAAGCTGTTTTATTATCGTTAGTAGCTTAGGAAGGTGGGAATCCAAGGAGCCGTTGTCGCGATTAAATAAAAGAAAATTATCCCCAACATACCTCAAGACATTTAGTACATAACTGCCTCCAAGGCGCCGCTAAGCTCTGTGCCAAGTTTGGCTTGAAATAAGTCGTCGAGGATGGGAGCGATACAGAATTCGATGCATACTCCTTCCCTCCTTCTGAATTTAAGCCTTACCGTCCCACCCGACTTAGGTCATTGAGTTTGCAGCAATGTGCACATGTGTGCCGCCCTTCAGCAAAGCTCTCTCACGCCAACATGGGTCACTGTAGACGCGGGACTGGGTAAGTACCGCTGTTCAGTGAAACTCTTTGACGCCGACTTGGAGCACTGGGTATGTTCCATACGGTCTGGGCTGGTCTTCAATTAACCTTTTCAATGCCAGCTTGGAAAACAAGGTATGGGCCACTAGGTATGCGACACTTTAGAGCGACAAAAATAATGCCTTAAATTTATCCGATGCTCAATGGAACTGAATCAGCGCTACGCGTGGACCTTAGGCCAACGCCGCTACAGTGGGTGCAGTGGGTGTAGTGGGAAGCGCTAGAGAGCGGCACGACTGCATTCGTGTTGCGGCGTTGGGAATAAGGTGTGCCGCCACATTTCCTTCAATGCTGATTGCATTCACGCCGACACTCATCGTGAAATGGGTTCCGGCGCAATCTTCGCTGCATAGAAGAATGACACGCCTGACTGCTCTATTTCATCATGGAAATTGTTTCTGTACTGATGATGCAAATGTAACGAGCTCATTTGATTGCTTCGGCTCGAGCCTATGGTCACTGCTTAAGCAAGAACCAATTCCGACGACATTACGGACAAGGAGGTTTTTCTTAGCACGAAGAACAAAATAAACAAATGCAGTGTTAGCAATGTCAAATAATGCAGTCCAATATTTTCTTTTCTCTTTCAACTTGACGTTTCAATGTTTTTGTCTATACTTCCGGAGATTGGACTCATTTTCAAACTTTCTTTCCAACTAGATAAAAGCATGCATAACCCTTCAACACGTTAAGGGCACATAGCTTCGTTACTACTTTTACTTTTTTACAGTTGTGCGTATACGAATGCTACATTGTTCTTTGCGTTTTTATATTTTGCGCCAGTGTAGCGCGATAGAAATGGAAGAAAAACGATGTAATAAAGAACAGCTACACAATATAAACGTAGTAAAAAAACTTATACGGCATTCTGACCCGACGGGTGCAGCGTGTTGGGAAAACTGTGGTCAAGATGACCGTGGGAGTGGTTACGGCGGAAACACGCTCATTTGATGACGTCTAGAACGAAAGGCGCCATGATGGCGCCATCTCTGCTTGTGTATTTTGTGCAAACGTTGCGAGCGCGCCGCATTTCCTTTCGACTCTCGTGAAAAGGAAATGGCTCTCTTGGTCTCCTTTTTCTACGATTCGTTGAAAGAGTGCAAGTAGCGCCATGCCAGGCGCAGGAGAAGGCGGCGCGCTTCCAAATTGTGCGGCAGCGGGCACACAATCAATTTCTGCCAGGAGCGGCAAGGCAGAGGACTTACAACAGCCCCGGTCTCATGGCTTCAGAGCACGGCATAATGCCTTGTTGTTTTTGTCTAGTGTGGCATATGTGAAATAAAGAAGCATAGACCAACGAACTAAGGCAAAACGAACCTTTCTGTTAGAAACAGTTGCGTTTCTTGTCTCCTGCTAGACCCTGTGCCAACAACAACAACAACAAAAGTGAAGCGCCTTGTCCCCTATTTCTTTTTCCTCGATTGTTTCCGCGGCGAATGGGAAAAGCCGGAGTGTGTTTCCTCCGGTATTGCTCTTGGAGAGTTCGTTGAAGAAAAAAATAACGATATGAGAGCAGGAACTATACACAATGTTTCAGTTGAGGAGCAGCTTTGCTCGCGAACGTCTTTGAGTCTTCACTAAAGAATATACACATGGCAAATTGAAACTTAGGACTGTGCTGACTATGCGCTCCTTTGTGTATACAATTGGCATACCGAAGTGGACTCTGTTGTATTTTGATACCCGAGGAGGCGATCTCTTCGTTGCTCTCTGGCACAAGGATGTGAAGAAAGCTGGGACAAGGAGAGAGGGAACGGTTTTAGAAACCTGTTTCACAATAAAGAACTCAATATTATTGCGAATGACGTGGCGGTATAAAGGAGCGCACTCGTATTTCTTTGCGGGCACCGTATATCAACCTAGGATATTGAATCACACAGGTCCATGACGCAAAATAATGGTTGAGCAACGATAGAGCGACTACTAAGAATAAGGGGCCGAATTCACAGAGCTCTTCATTTGCTAGTGCTCTTAGCCATTGCCGCCTTCGGTAACAATTTGTCCAGCACCGGCATAATGGCTGGAGTTTTCTCTTACGAATGGTTCTAGCATAACAGCATTTACTCATTACTAGCCCTGGTTTTATACGCATAGTGACCAATGTTTTTATGCAAACCTCAAAACAAAATATACCGCACACATCCAGATTTGACGCAAGATAACATATTTTATAATGCTGCCAGTGTTCTTGCCCTGGTAGCGGTTTTTGTACGATCATTGTCAAAGAAAACAAAGCTGGCCGCCACGCTGCAAAATGCCATCGCGAAAGCGAATTTTGGAGAGGTGTCAACTGAATTCGTTGCTTGTCGAATTCTTCACATGTAGGCCGAATAAAAAAAATCCAAGCATTATTGGTAGAGGGCATCCAAATATGCTATCCTGTAGCCAACATTGAGGGCTAAAAAGGTAGCGCGTGGGTCAAGCAAAGTCTATTTTTTTAAGTTACTGAAATAAACTCATGATACCGCAATCACTTCTTCACTCTTTACATAAACACGTAACTCCAACGAAACCATCTTCTTTCATACGAACCTCGCAACAGTTATAGCCTTGACTGAGTTTTCAATATTCAACTACACGTCAGTGTGCCCCCAAACAAAATACACAGACAGACAGTTGAGTACACGTTATAATATTGTCAAGTTATTGGCTTAGAGTTCGACATGTCACGAGCACCACTTTGTGAAGAGCAACTGCTATGCGTTCCACATGATGTCATCCTCGCACGCTAAAATACTGCTTGCTTGGCCTCCGAGTACATGCACAGGCGCAACCGCTCTGAATACGTCTTGGGAGCACAAGACCTAGCAGTAAATGTTCACGGCTTTGATTGCGCGATAGTCTGTTGATTAGTGCACCGTACTCCCTGTGGTGGCAGTTGTGGATAAAGTTGCTTTTTTGTCACCTGCGAGCAATGGTGAACCTGGAGATGGCCAGGTGAACTCACGAGGACAAAACCTAAATGTGTGGTGTATGTGTATGTGAGGACGACAATGGTCGTGGTGAGCATAACGGAATGAACGGACTAGACGGGCAAGAGAAAACGCAATTCCTAGCATTTAACTGCTGTCGCAGTAGAAACACTGGCCCTATACACAGTGTTTCATAAAAAGAAGGAGTTAAGATATTCAGAAACATTGATCAGTTTTCAATAGCATTCCGTCGTTCCACAATATCGCTATCTTATTTCGGGGGCATTCCTTGCGCACATGAATGCGCAAAGCAAGCACCATTTAGGCGATTTCCAATACGCTGTATTGTTCTGAAGATAGTGTCTACTGCTAAACAAACACTCTCAATATCTCGCATAAAAGAACTGTCTCAAACTTACCAAATAAACATTATTTAGCACGTCTTAGACTATTGCAACATAGTGTTGAAAGTTAGTTTGCTGCCATATTGCTGTTGTCCGCTTAGCCACGTGTGTTATCTGCAGAAAGAAACGACACGGACATGCGTAGATCTGATATTGTTGTGAAAGCTTTTCACAGCAAAAGAAGCACCTTTTATGAATGCAACGCCACAAAGAAGGCCGTTGCCTGAATCTTCGATTAGCATGAATAGCTAATGTTTGGATGGCTGTGTCTGCCCCTCCCGGCGCGCACACACACACACACACACACACACACACACACACACACATGCGCATATATATATATATATATATATATATATATATATATATATATATATATATATATTAGGGGTGTGCAAATATCCGAAACTTTGGAATAACGAATCGAATAGTGTCCTATTCTATTTGCGAATAATGTTCGGCTACTTTTTGAATATTATGAAACGTCAACTACGCCTACATAAACATAAAATTGGAGACCAGGCACGGCAAGTTTCGTCTCCCGCGGTCATAGTATATAAATAAATGATATGAATTTCCGTAGTATTGCAGGCTACGTCACCTAAGTCTCCATACTTTACAGGCTGTACATCGATCATTCCCACTATGTTTGTACGAAGAAACTACTTGTTTGCTCCTAATCCTCCATGCGCGCTTTTAATGAAGAACGCTTCATAACACACTACGCCTTGACAGAAACTTGGTTACTTTAAGACTACTGAGACGTGGACATTGTTTAGAATAACTGCGATAAAATTTATTCATTATTCGAACAATATGTGAAAAGTACTTCATATTCCACTATACCACTGTTCAAGTAATATATATATATATATATATATATATATATATATATATATATATATATATATATGTTTTCCTCCTTTCACCAGGTTGCAATTCACTATTTTCTATGCAAATATTTCAGCGTATCTTGAAGTTCTCGCATCGTTTCAGCTGTCACCCGCAGTGTTGGCTTAGCGGCTATGGTTTTGCGCGGCTAAGCAGGAGGTCGCGCGAAGAAATCCCGGCCGCAGCGCCCCCATTTCGGCGGGTGGAGGCGAAATGTGAAAGTGCCCGTGTCCACGGGGAACGTTAATGGTCCCCTGGTAGTCATAATTAATCCGGAATCCCCCACTACGAAGCGCCTCATAATCAAATCGTGGTTTTGCCACCTAAAACGCGAGAGTTCAATTCGTTTCAGCTGTCGTCATATATTCAGAATAGCGCCACAACAGCGGCATACGAATAGTCGCGTTGGCTGATTTGGCTATGCTGCAGCACTTCCTTCCTTTAAGACATTAACATACGTTTCCCGTGGACTGGCTTTCGAGGAACAGGGGCGTAATAACGTAAAACAAATCATTCTGATATTATTACAAGCGTCTGACGTCAAATTTACACGACCGCCGACGCAAACGTGGGCGGGAAACCGCAGCGTTTTTTTTTAAAAGCCCAAACAAATGCGGAACTCGCTTACAAGAGTTCCCCTTTGCTTAGTTTGAAAGTGAAGTGCCTCGCCCACCGCGTCAGGTGTTTTCTTTCAGTTTTTTTTTATATCTCACCCCACGACGGAGAGTCAAACGCGAAGAGGTGGAGAGGGGTTTAGCGGGTCTGAGCCAACCTTGAGAGGAGGGATCCGCCGGCGTCCGCGAGTGCAGTGGTGGGGCGCTGACACCAACCAGGCGTTACCCGAGAAATGCAGAATTGCGTCTATGATCGGTCTGCTTTTACTTGCTTATCTTGCAGGTGGGTGCCCCGCGATCGTGGCTTCATCGTATTTGTGTATTTGTTCAAGGAGAATAAAGTTCAATTCAATTCAATTCAATTCAATTCAGTTCAATACAACGGGGTGCTATAGAAACGCCGCCAAAACAGATCGTCAGCGAGAATTGAGAGAACGACGTCGTCTATGTTCACATGCTCGACAACGTTGTACTACCAACAGGGTTGAGGAATGGAAACACCGACTGAATCAGATGAGAGTATTCAACGCTCACCGCCGCGAAGCGGAACGCCAGCAACGGTCTTCGACCGCTGCTCCAAGAATCACTTCGAGAAGTACTTTGTGAATTGCTCTTTCGGTGCGGTGCGGGCTGTCGGCTGTGGTTAAGTTGGGACAGTCACCATAATTAACCTAGGAAAAACTAAATTGACGCCATTGATTGTTCCACGAAAATAGTTGCCTTCACTCGTCCAAAATGCATTAAACAACAAACTCGTGCATGAATCACGAAAGAATATTTAATGTCTTTAAGCAGGATGGGGGTCTTCAAATCCGTGGTTGTAGATCCGTAGCGTTTCAGTTATCGCACAATCGGTCAGTGGGATCATAGAGCTATTCACTTACTTTGATAATCATCTTCGATGGTTTCCGCATGTCTTTTTTTTTTTTAGAGGGGACGTAGGACAACTTCAGTTCATACGCAAGTTTAAAAGCGTTTATTGTCGCTTTTGAATACCGTAGTGATAGTTGCGTCAATTCCGCATCCAAGCTGTGTAAATCAGAGCTCGCAAGATGGTGGCCGCTGGAGAAACAGCTTATATAAGGCGTCACGGGTCATCTCTTGCACTTCATACATACGTTCCTCAATGATCGTCGCATCAGAGTTCGTCTTGGCGACACATTGAGCGATGAAATACGTATATTTCGCGGTGTGCCACAGGGGAGTGTTTTAACTCCCTTATTATTTAACATTGCCATGAGTACCCTCCCAAGAGTACTAAACCATCGAACACCAGTGAAGATATCTATATATGCCGATGATATCTGCATATGGGTCTCCGGCTACCAGCATCGCCGCCTCGCACGAATAGCCCAGGGAGCAGTAAAAGCCATTCAGGGCCACTTGGCAACGATTGGATTATCGCTATCAGCAGAGAAATCATCATTCGTACTATTTCCTGGAGTGAAAAGAAAATCTACACGCTTGACGCTGAATTTGGACGGATACCAGATTCGACAAGTCACCAACGTCCGATTTCTGGGCGTTACGGGCTACTCTGGCGCAGCGGCGTTGACCACGTTGTGGCGTCATCGTCACCCAGGCTACATGTGCTCAAGCGAGTCGCTGGCATACGCTGGGGCAACCACCCGACGTCGATGCTACGACTACATACAGCGTTGGTTACCAGTCGAATCCTGTATCAGCTACCTCTGATGTCACCCTCAGACAGCCAATACGAGCGCTTAGAAGCCATCCACAGAAAAGGTATCCGACTTTGCCTTGGAGTCCCTCAGCCAGCGTCAAACAAGAAAGTGCTCTACGAAGCTGAGTCACGCCCTCTACGACTCCAGGCTTCCCAGGCTCTGATCATCCAGCTCCTACGATTGAGTGAGTCTACGCCTGGTAGAGCCCTCTTACGACGTATAGGTAACAGGCCGCGCTCACATTTTTATGCAGCATTGAACACGCTTCGCGTATTAGGATTGCGCTGCTCGAGACAGAGGGAAAGGATAGAACCACCCTGGACTTTCGAGGACATCACATGCAACTTAAGTGTATCACGATTGCAATCAAAGAGCTGCATTCCATCTGCAGAAGCGAAGTCATTAGTCCTGGAACACCTGAACACGCTTTACCCGAATCACCTACAAGTATACACAGATGGCTCTGTCAAGGCAGACGAAGACCGCTGTGCAGCTGCAGTCTATATTCCCTCTCTAAGATATACGTGGTCTGGCCGTCTGGACTGTATAGCCTCGTCGACAGTTGTGGAAGGCGTAGCAATAGCTTCTGCGCTGCGCAATCTAAAGACTTTGCCTCCGCAGAATGTGGTTGTCCTTACGGACTCGAAGGCCGCATTACAACAAATACACCGTGGTTTGCCATCCCTCAAGTTCCCACGCAAATCACTAGCCATCGTGAAAGAACTCAATAACAAAGGCTTCACAGTAAAGTTTCAGTGGATTCCTTCCCACATTGGCATCTCAGGAAACGAAAAAGCTGATGCGCTTGCATACGCAGCACTCTATCAACCTCCCAAAATCAAGGCTCCAAAGAGTAATCAAGTGCAAAAATCTGACATTCGAAATCACTTTGCGTCGCTTTGGGTTCCACCGCATATGCCCTGCGTAACCAAGAGATTGCACCGAGAG
This sequence comes from Dermacentor variabilis, assembly GCF_050947875.1. Lineage (NCBI taxonomy): Eukaryota > Metazoa > Arthropoda > Arachnida > Ixodida > Ixodidae > Dermacentor > Dermacentor variabilis. The sequence continues at coordinate 115,125,482 of NC_134571.1, read as the reverse complement.
GAAGCCACACTTCTATATCGAATAAGGACAGGATCTGCTAATACACCGGCCTGGTTATTTAAAACGGGGCGAATCAATTCTCCGAACTGTACGGCATGCAACGAGACAGGAGACATTGAGCACTTTTTGTGGTCCTGCCAGCAATTCCAAGATGAAAGAGACACTCTCCTGAAAATTCTGCAAGACAAGGACCTTCCGCATGCGCGCCTGCAAGACCTTATATTTCCCGAGGGATCAGTTATAGCCCGCAAAGAAACTTCACGTCTCCTCATCGATTTCTTAAGAGAGACCGGTGTGATGGACATATGGTGAAATCCTTCAGCGGTATTGTGCGAGACGCTCGGGCGGAGCAATTGCCGGCCTTGTTCGCCAGGCTAAACCCGCCTGTTGCTACAATTCACCACCACCACCACCACCACCACCTATAGAGTTCCGAAATGATTAGAGACTTATGCTAACAACGTGTAATATCGATTGTGAAATTTTGTACTTCCTGCAATAATATCGTAAACCAGTAAAGAGCAGAACGATATTACGCAACCTCCCTGGGACAGCCGTTGGTCAAATATATGCGTGTTGTTTCGTTGAGAATGTGCTACTCTATTTGCAACAATCGGCGGGAAGCCATCTTCAATTTCTTTCGACAAGGTGCAGCTTCTGGCAGTTGGAAGGAAATGGTTTTGTTTGGCCTAAATTTGCAACATAAATGTTTACAGGCCATTTTTAAATCGATAGTTAGGGTTTTCGCAACGTCCCCTGACAGTCAGGCAAAGCGGGTGCGGCCCAAATATTTTGACCAAACGTGGAGAGCATTTGATTATCTCGACAGTTGAATAGAGGCAGATTGAAACAGCTTTACCTAATAGCGCCCAAGGGCCCAATCGCACCAAAGCGGCATTCGTGTTGTCCACTTCTCTACTCTTGTGTCCCGTCTGCACGCCTCACCTCTTTTTTGCATAATGCGCCCAAGAGAACTGCCATCTCTAGGGTTTCATGAAGCTGTCATCGTTTGTTCATTAGCGAGTACTTCGGGCACAAAATCATTAAGCTTTGCCAATAGGTGCACTCTATATGAAAAATTATTTATGCGTTGCGCACCAGTGCACGGGGTAACTGCTGCTGCGTTGACCATTAGATGCAAAGAAAAAAAGAAAGGACACCAACCTGGGAAATTATCCATGGCATGATGAGCAAAACTAGCAAAGAAGTTCGCCTAGCGCACCTTAGGGACGCTGCAGGGCGCGTGGACAATTTGTTTGGGTTTGTATCTGTGCCACGAGGGAGCCATTCACCGACTCCGTCGTTGTCTACACTGTGGAGAGAATTGGCCTTTTGCTATGCCGAGTGGCCATTCTGCCTAATTGAAAGCGATGCCACATTTTGCATTTCATGCGGAAACACAGATCCAGGCTGTCTCCACTGTAGTAATTAATGTCCTTCGCAGTGGAAGCACCAACGACGCCCTCGTTGATGCTGCTCAGCCGCCATGTCGGAGTAGTCGTGCACGTTATATCTGAAGATAAAGGAGAAATGATTTTGACAACAGCCCTTTGCAACTTTTTTTTCCTGGGGGCATGCATAACACAAAAGTGTTCCTTAACCTTCTAAAAGCTTACCAGTGGCATGGTTTATCACATTTCGTTTTCATGCTATAAAGTAAATATACGTGGATACGTGCCGATGACCTGCTTATTCTTGAAACTTGCAGTCAATAAATTCGAGAAATATACGAATGATTGAAAACTCACAAGTGCTAAGGTGTATCATCAGTGTCATCTGTATTATCCGTTAAGATGAAATAACAAAATTGCATGTCTCAAATTTAGGCAAATGATGCGGTGGTACTTAAAGCTCACGAACTGTTAAAGAATGTACGGGAAAGGACTGACAGTGAAGGGATGAATTAGCACTACCCCTACCAACTTGCCTAAGCTTTCGCAGATTACCTTTACAGTGTAAGGTACGAGCCTCCAATGAAAAATTTGTACCGCATTTTTGCAAAAGTCCAAGTGAGCAATATCTGTATTTGTACCTATGACACAATATTTGCCCCTTCTTGATGAAAACCTGGTAAAGTTTAATAAAAAATAAAGAATAACTACCACATGGAAAAGAGTCATCATACTTTCGCTCGTGGCACGTGGAAACAAAGAATTATTTTTGCCTTGTGCACAGCCGCTAAAGTTTCCAGGCAGCAATGTTCTCGGTTTCTCCAATCTGCTTACCACTGTCGCGAACCTCTGCGCCCTGAACTTCAGAGCCAACCTCTGCGCAAAATGTTTAACATTTTTCGCTGAGTGTCTAAGTTGGTGACGTGACGTGCTCCGTTGCAAACTGCCAAACTCTATGAAAGGGGTCTTTAGAGGTATGCTTGTCACACCATATAGCAGCTATTTCTGAAAATAAAATTGCTTGAGAGATGTACTGAACAGGAAGCTAGGTAGCCTTACTCTACTGAATATGGTTCTCGAGGTAGTTACCGCTCCCGTACAGGACTAATAATATTTGGGGTTTTACGTGCCAAAACCACTTTCTGATTATGAGGCACGCCGTAGTGGAGGACTCCGGAAATTTCGACCACCTGGGGTTCTTTAACGTGCACCTAAATCTAAGCACACGGGTGTTTTCGCATTTCGCCCCCATCGAAATGCGGCCGCCGTGGCCGGGATTCGATCCCGCGACCTCGTGCTCAGCAGCCCAACACCATAGCCACTGAGCAACCACGGCGGGTTCCCGTACAGGACTGTCTCAGCACGGAGGGTAATGTAAACGTTGTTGAAGTGAGCTGATGGGCTCTCGAACTGCCGAGAAAAGGCCACAGCAAGACCAGTAGGTGGTCGTCGTGCTGCAATCGGTGGTTGATGCTCTTCACATGCTGTTTACCAAGCTGCAGACGTCGTCAGATGAAAGCGCCTTACAAGAACTGGGCGCTTTGTATCCAGTGCTTGCATGCCTTCATTAGCCGTCATGGCTTTTCGTAAGCAAAAGATACTTGAACTATAGCCCTGAGCACTGCCGGCACAGTAAGTGGCGAGTTCGGTCCTAAAAAAACTCAAGTCGACAAGTCTAGCTTTGCGTCAGTACCGTATATTCACAAGCTGCGCACCATCGCGTGTGCGCGCAGCTAGTGTTCTTTCACTCCCCTCTCCCTCTTTTCGTCCTAATATTTTCTACTCTCAGCGCAGGGTAGCAAACCAGACTTGCATCCAGTCAACTGCCCTGTCTTTCGTGTCTTCTGTCTCTCTCTCGCTCTCTCTCTCTCTCTCTCTCTCTGTCGCATTTATTGCGGTGAGCAACTGAGAAAAATTATAAAAAAAATATGTTTTTGAGAATAATTATGAAGGCTGGCCTCAAAAACCACTAGCTGGCATATTACCTGCTGCGTGAACCTAGGTTGAAGTTGAATTTTAGGTTCAAGTTGTGCCGAGAACCTATAGCGGTGCAGTTTTGAATCGATTCCAAGGTTTTACTTCGGTTAGCTTGTGGGAGGGGAGGGGGTCGAACAATCAACTAGAATTCCAGTTTAAGTAATAAGAAACTCTTGTAAGCGAGCAGTTTGAATGGAGGGGGTGCGAGCGTGAGGTTACAGCGAAGGGAAGCAAACTACACCACTTCCATACAAACTAAGCAGTAATTGTGATGCCCTAATTGTTTCACGCCAAAGGAATTAACGCATGGCAAAATAGAAAAATAAGGAAATTATGTTCTGGGGTTTTACATTGCAAAGCCAATATATTATTATAAAGCACGTAGTAATGGGAGACTCGTACCACCTGAGGTACTCTAACATGCGCCCACTACTAAATGCCGCCGCCAAAAAGCTGCTGCCGCGGCAGAGAAAGAAAAGACATAGTTCACTACCTTGCTCTAAAATGATTCGTATCTTGTCGCTTGAAGCTTGTGCCATGTATAACCACTTGTCAAAAAATCACTCCATATAAGAAAAAAATTGTTTTTTTTTTCACTTTGCTGTAAGATCAGGAGCGATCTGCGTACTGCCAGGGACGGCAGTATACGCACTCTCGCTTAAAGCTTACGTCATTCTTTTCACTGCCGCATACAAGACTCCTTTTTTGTTCTTTTCTCATACGTTCTTATTTTAGTAGTGAACAGGCTCGTCTCGCCCATATATACGTGAACTACACGTATCGATCTTGAATATCCTGCGTTCAAAGAAGCAGCCTGCTCTCTTCGATCTAGGAGGTCATCTACGCACACGAGCTTTGCTTTTCTCGAAGCCACTTGTCGGATGCCTCTTCAAAGAGCTGTCTCCACAAAGGCTACGTGCTCAAGAGTCTTGTAAGAATTGTTATGAGTCATCTCCATAGGCTTTACCGATGCAAGTGCTCTGTATGTTTTCTTCTGGCATCTTTTCTACTGCATTGCCAGACATCTAAATTCTTACCTCGCGCAACTTTTTCATCAGCTTACTAGTACGGCCCGTTTCGTGAGCGTTTATAAGTAAATGGCGACAATGCACTGTAAGGTTGTCTTAATACTGTAGATTTTGGAAAAAGGCAGGCTTCCATACATGGACTGTAAAGCTGTTCTAACTCCCCTTGAATTCATTGATTGCGTGCTTTACAACCGCACGGTTCTGTTTCTTGTACTTAAATGCTCTACAGGGTGCTTCATATGTTTTTCATTGTGAACTTTGCGTGCAATGAAAGGACGTAATTAAATCACCTACACTTTAAGGGTACGAAGTCTGAGTAATATGCAAACGACTGCCTTTATGCCTAGTGCCCAAAAACCACACATCTAACACAAATACCAGCGCTTTAACATGAGTCTTGATGACGTAAGGCGTATGCAACGACTTTGCCACTCTAGCCTTAGCGCAACCGTGCCTGTAAACTGCGAAATGTACTTCTATCTGCATAAGTCAACTTACTGGGCGGGAGGACGTGACTGATCGGAAAGAGGTTTCATTTCTATTGCTTTGCATCAGCGTTGCGGCAGTGGCTGTATATGCTCTTGTATAGCGCGTATTTAGAAACTAACTTCATCTTGAAAATTACCCTCAAATACATGTACCCTGACCATTTACCGGCTACAATTCATAAACGTGTCGTAAAGTGATTAGTTATTCAGGTAAAGAGAGGAATTTTAGTAATAATTTCATTATGTATGTAATGATGTTAAATTAAAGGTGAGAAGCAGCAGATAAAGAGCAGCCTAGCAGCAGCGAACAGCCCGAGCTCTCTTGCAAATCGCAGCACGGGTCGTCGTTGTCGTCTCCGCGCTGCTATCTGAAACACGAGGTGCGTCTGCTTCCTTACTTGTATTTCTATTTTCCTGTCAAGCAATGTGTGCCTCTTCCAATAATCGTGCTCACGGAATAGAACTGTGCTGTCTGTCACAATAATTTTTTTAATGTTCTCTATTGTAATAAAACCGGTTTAAAATAATGTATAGTAGACAGCAAAGTACATAGTATTTCTTGATGTCTATTTCCTTTTCGATACTTCGTAATTTGCGTCTTCGGGAACTGAATTAAACGAAAAAGAAAGAAAACCTGCCGGTGACGTTATTACGGGCCGTGGAGCATTCTACGACGTCATGGGGGCGCATTGAATAACAGAGACGTGGTTGAAGGGGCTCCGCCCTCAAGGCAACGCCACGCACGGCCTGAAGGCGTCTACGTCGTCTGTCTTGAACTAACGAAGTTTTTCTTTCATTGGTCTTGGTTTTGTTTTATTTTTCCTCTGATGCGAAGCCTATTGGTCTTGCTGTAATGTGCTTACAGAAATAGGCAACAATTTTCATAGGGATATATTAGCCCATGCGGAATACTTCTTTCTTTTTGGTAAGGGGGAGGAGAGGGAAGGCTAGTGGGAAAGCTGGTTGATAGGATTCATCAAATTATCACGGTGATCCATTGATATCGTTCACTTAATGCGTGCTTGCTGCGTGGAATGTATAGTGAACCTTTGAGAGCGATATGGGCCAGCCATTGTCAGACAGTACTAATATTTTTTTCGGTGCCGGTATTATTTCTTTCTTTCACTCCTCCTGCCGGTGTTTCCATCTAAAGAGCCTCAATAATCCGCAGATTAATTAGGAGAAACATCGTTACTAATGCCCTAAAAGTTCCGGTTCTTGACTCAAGATTTCTGTGCTACGAATAGCAAACATGCCCGATACAAATTCGGAATGCGCTTAAGCGTGCGTAAACAGAAATGTCACGATAATACTTAACGGGCACCGTAGGTGAGATTAATATGCGAAAGGGGATGTAGATTTCTAACATCCCTTCCAGTGGCAGTAATATACAGTGAACCATAGAAAAATGCTTGCTCTGGTGCGTTTTGACAGCTCTACAATACTAGATGGCATAGGTGCATGCCAATTACAGAATTTATCCCAATCCACACGCTCCAGGACATGACAAGGCGCAGATTTTGAGGTGTATAAGATCTTACTCGTTACTGATTCCCGGCATTGAGCGCTACACCCATGCTAAAGACCAGTCTACCAGCTGCCTGGCGTCGCCCGATTTCTAGCTAATTCCCACTTTGCATGGCATTACCCTTGTCACCGCGTGGCCAAGTGTTGCATTCTCAGTCACAATTTTAAATGCTACATGTTCACCAGGGAACCCGGAGACGCGGCTGGCAGACTTTTACCCTGACATCGGCAGCGCACATCTAGAACATGAACTACTATGCGTGACTGGTGACAACGTCTTCTGATTCCGCAAGTATTAGACTCGGGTTTCTCTATAAATAAGGTTATCTCTTAATGTCTGAAGACAGGTTCCTATGAAGATAGCATGGACGGAAGGGCTGCCTTGGCTCGAAAAGAAGACAAAGCCTTTGTGCATAAAGGCGCTCCTGACACAACGCTTTCACCGAAAAGAACGGGTTCTAAGTAAAACACATCAGAACGTAGACTAAAGCATCGTCATAGGAGGCAAACAAAAATAAACGGCACACGATCAAAGTCACAGAGCTGCGCCATTAACAATCCCGAAAGTCAGACAGTCATCGCGACTGCCAAAACACAGATTTACCGGGGCCGTTTCGACTGCCAAGGCGGCGTGGCAGTGGCCGAGGACGTGACCGTAAACGAAGTGCAGATCCCCGCGTTGTCGCTGTTATTAGCGCCAAGCTGAATGGCCGTAATCTGTGCTGTCGACGATCGAGTAGCTGCTAGCTTTGCCGGGAGAAGTCGGCAGGACCCAGGTGCGGGACCATCAGCAACGGCCCGCATGGCCCAGGTCGTGCAGCAGCTTCTGGTCCGCTCGACCGAGTAGTCGAGCGGACCAGAGTTTTATAAGTTTTATAAGAGTTTATAAGAGACCAAGTTTTATAAGATATAAAACGCCTGTACTAATGTTTAAATATATCTTGATTTTTTGCTTCAAAATGACTGCTATATGGCTTTTACTTTTACAAAGGGACATTCCTCTTTGTCATGAAAGGCACATTTGGCACATTGAAATACATATGTTCTTGCGAAAACAAACAAGCATAATCACTATGCACGCATAAAAACCATACATAGATCGGCAGCACTTTGCAAGAAGCCAAAGATAAAAATTAGCATATATGAATTCTAGGGTTTTACGTGCGAAAACCAAGATTTAACTATGAAGCGCGCTGTAGAGAGAGACGCTGAATTAATTTTGACTACCAGGGATTCTGTACCGTACCCCCCATGCACGGGACACGCGCGTCGCCCCCATCGTAATACGGTAGCAGCGGGCCAGATTTGATATCCCGTTTAGGGGCACGCTAAAGAACCCCAGGTGGTCAAAATTTCCGGAGTCCCCCACTACGGCGTGCCTCATAATCAGAAAGTGGTTTCGGCACGTAGAACCCCATAAATATATATTTTTTTAATTTGATCCCGCGACCTCGTGCTTAGCAGCGCAACACCGTAGCCGCTAAGCCACCGAGGCGAGTTAAGTTATCGTATAACGAGCGCGTGTTTGTGCCCAACATACGACTAGTGCAGACTCTCTGTGCCGTATATTTTGACATGTTTCCTGATGACCACGGCTGTCGACTAATCTTTAGTGAATAGCCGGTACGGTCTATTGCTGAATAAAACATCCGTCATACGACTGCGACTCGAAACTGAGCTTTGGAAAATGTAATTGCCTTATTTTTTCAGTCGATATTGGATATCGTGTGACTGACCCGTCGTTAAGCATTCACATCGCTACCAAACAACGCGTGCATGATCAGAAGCTTGTATGATATCTATTTTCATTAGGAATTGTTAAACTGGTCTTGTGAAGCCAATAAAACGGCGGGACGACGGGTGTACCGGAAACAAATAAAGAGCCATACAAGTAAAGAGAGGCAACACTTATATTAAAAAGCTGAATATCAAATTTCGAACATTAAAAAAGACACAAAGAATGGAAAGCACATTAAGCAACTCTTTTATAAGCAACGTTACGGCCGCTCTCTCAGTTGAATGAATATGACTGTGTTGTCTGAGCAACACTGACTGCTTCCGCTAGCTCTTGAAGAGTTACATAACGTACTTCTGTGGAACTTCCCTTTCGAAAGAAAAATAACCAGCACTTTCAACAAATATTTCTGAGCGTTGCGACGCATCGTGCAAATTTAAGCCTGCGAGCTATTCTGAGTCCTGCAGCCTTCCCTTCTTTTTCTTCTTTCTTTTTTTGCAGTCGTACTTCAAAAAGAAACGTGCGCGACCGAACTTCAGACCGACTCAATTTTAAGCCGTGATCAAGAGCTTAGTGTCAAGAGCTACGAAAAAAAAAAGATTGTTTGAATTTGAGGTGGCACAAAAATGTTCCGAATGTCAATAAAAGACAGTATTCTTTTGTAATTACAGTCATGCATAATATAGAATGCAGAAAAACCGGAAAAAGCGCCGCGGGGCAGAGAGTCGCACATTGCTACAGGCATGAAAGTACTACCTCCTTGAGTTTGAGCAAATAAATTCCACTCGATTGAGTGCTGTTCGTGCATGAAACGGGCTATACCTTCCGGCCCAATAGCCTTGTACTAGAACTGGCTGCGGTAGCATTTGCCATAATCCAGGTGGCTGTGCTCGGGGGAACTTTTTGGTACTAGTGTATAGTTTTTCGCGCGTACTTGTTTTCACATAGTGGATTCAACCAAACCTAAGCTTGGGATCCGGTTAGATATATAAGTGGAGCGCAGGTGAACGACAGAAGGAAAATACGGACAACCACTCAATTGGTCTTAGCGCATTTATTTCTAGAAACAAACTTATTACGTTTTAGTGAAAATAAAGCAGAAAATTTGCATGCTAGTTCCCGCCAGCCTTTTGCAATATAAACAAAGCATCGATGTCCGAACTTAATCGTCGCATTACTACAAGTTTTCAGGTTAGTGTGAATATCAACTGAATATTGCCACGTGGTAGTGACGGTTAAGAAGGCAGCAAAACTGTGATTATTGAAACAAGCGTTTTATTGGGCGAACTTGTGCCCTCAAATATAGGCTACACTCAAAGAACAGTGGTAGCGGCGAACACACTCGGCGATCGTCGAAAATCCGCTCAACGGGTCAAACGAGTCGGCTTTTATACATGCTATAGAGAAATTAATGCATAAAAACGGAATAAATTCTAACGGAAAAAAAATTCCCCGACAATAACAGTGCTCCCTAATGCGGAATTTCAGCGCAGCTCTATACTTGTTTTCATTTCGCGATATATTGGCTGGCGCAAACAATCTGTCTCGTGCGGCACGTTGCAAATAGAGCGAAGTGCGGCGTGACCGCCTGGCAAATCTAGGCGTCACAAGAGCCAGCGCGTGAGTGACGCGTGGACGCGATTGGCAACAGCCGCCGCCGACAGACCTCCTAAACTACGCGCGCTATTCCGAGGCCATTCATTGTCGCCACCCTACACTTTTCTTCGAACTCTTTCACCATACCCTCCAGCGCTTTCCGCCTCATAGTTCCGCTGCACCCTCCTCTCCACTTTCCTCCTCGCGGCTTTCATCTGCTGCGCTGAGCGTTCGCTTTCATCTCTCACTGTGCTCGTTCACTCGGTTATGCCGAGCTACGCCGACGGGTCACACCTAGTCTCGCCGCAGGAACGGGCGCCTAGGAGCTGCGCTCTAAAACGTTAGCAGTAGAGAGTTTCGAACCAGCGACCCCACGCTCAGAAGCCGAGTGTGTTACCTACTGGTCTAAACCAACGCCTCCTAGATAGCGGGTCTGTGAACCCTGCTTTATGACATCATGCTACTTGAACACAAATTTCCATTGCCAAGCGAGGCCTGCTGAAAGCGGTGACATCAAAACCAGCGGAGTTTACTCAGGAGCGTCCCCGTTAGATTTTATGGCAGTCAGGCAAGGCAGCAAGACGTCATGGGTCCAAGTGAACCGGCCTTGTGCTATCTAAGAGGAATCGGCCAAGCATCTCAAAGCGCTGGCTTGGCCGCGACCAGTTAAATACTAGAAGGACCGCTCAGCGGCGTTCAACGGGACATTAATGCTTTTGTATTCACAACATGCAAATGCCTAGGTCTCCTCGGATTTTTGTAGGTGCAACTAGAAAGAGCGGACATACTACAGAAAATACGCTTGCTGGCAGTGTGAATTCGAGCCAGCGTTCGTTGTGCTGTAAATATGGTTTCCTGCACGAGCTGGTTTAGAACTAGAACACGCAAATATGGCAGCCCTCTCCTGGATGCCTCTTGTTGTATTTTACGAAAACACTCTGCGCATCATCGTACGTTTTCCCACACATTTAGGTGAAGAACAACTTCAAAACATTTAGAAGTTTGTCATGGTAACACTTAAAATTTGTATTTTTTGGAGCCTTCTTAATATACATCACATAGTCTAGTGCCGCGAGTACATTCGCTAAAGCCAGAAGCCTGATACAAAGCTTGTCACCAACAAACATTTTAACCCGGTCAAGAAGCCTAGCAATATTTATTGTTCCATTATAGTGTCAGGTTAGCAGGATAACTGCTCATATCATGCCTGACATCCTACGAAGTTTAAAATTCGTAATAAAATCGTGAACACGCCAAACTAGGGGTCACACGTATATTTCTCTCAAAACATTTTTGAGATACATATGCTTATTTGAATGACAATTGCTGGTGCCGTTAAATGCAGCATAGTAGGAAGAACAATCTTATTACGGCGTAAACTGAGAAGTGAAACATAGATTTTAGCGATTTGCTTTTCCTGGTTTAGCAAGCTTGAAGTGTCTAAACGAAACTTTCTTCGAGCAAGCACCCCTCTGGTAGAGCCATCTTTTTCTGGCTAGAAAGGGCGGCACACAAGTACCATCGCAATTTCTTTCTTGTATGAATGTTGCTATTTGTCGCAACATTGCAGAGGCCCATTCTTTGACAGGTTCAGAACATTTTCGGGAACAGAACCTGCTTTTCGTTTTCTCCTCACTTCTAATGCACAAAAGTATCGATAGCTGCATCGCTTCATCAAGTTCTTAAAAAATTTTCAGCGCCAACAAACGACAACAGGGCATTTTTAAAATCCTAGGAAGGGCACAAATTCGTAAATTTTACGAAAACAATGTGACAGTTGGCATTTATGACTTATGGATAGTGTAAAGTAGGGCAGCGCTTAGAACGCGACCATAAAAAGAAGGAATAGAGAAAGGACGACATCAGCGTCGCATTTTTTCTTCCGATGCCTGCTCCTTACTTTCCCTTTCCTCTTAATGGTATATATGCGTTCAAAACAAATAATAATAATAATAATAATAATATTAATAATAATAATAATAATAATAATGTCCGAGTCCTTTGGTTGTTTAGATTTAAAGCATGTTAGAACTAACCCACATTCTTCCATCGACTTTATTTCTATTGGATTTATATCCACAAACTTTTACGCTTGGTTTCCAAGCTTCAGCAGCATAGCGTTTACTAGGCTCACAAGTTCTACGAGATTACTTCAATACGCAGATCGAAAACACGAAAACAATTTAGAAATAGAAATATTGTGATATACAGATTTGATATGCCTCTTATTAAGCACGAATGATTATCATGGCCGCTTTCTTAAAATTTCTTCCTCACTTCTAATGCACAAAAGTATTGATAGCCGCAATGCTTAATCGAGTTTTTGAAAATGGTCGGTGCCAACAAAAGTCCACCGAGCTTTTTTAGCCACAACACTAATTTTCTGGTACGGCCACATTTCCTCAACACAAGCTCAGCTCTTGGTATTTTCGCTTTTGAATCTACATTTTGAGTGTTAACATTATCTGCTCTTTAGCTGACCACTAGTAGCCAGTTTCCCAATTGCACCGGCTCATATGTTTCTCTGCTCAAGGAATGGTTTCTGGCCACACTTTATTCATTGCAAACGTATTTAACAGGGTTGTTTCTTCAGGAGTTACCGTCCACTGCAGGCTTTAGTCATTTGTTGCAACTTTGGTGCACGAAAACCGATATCCTTCAGTTCTAGTAAGGGATGCTCGTACGATATGTTCAAGGCTTGCCCAGCTAGGGATCATTGTTTCGCTGCTTTCCACGTACAAGTGGCGAACTTATCGCTAATGAACTTTGAGTTGCGGTTTCATAGATCTCCCCCACTTATCGAATCATTGACTGGCTTGTCTTCCACATTTTAGGCTGCCTACATCCTTCTTTCATTGGCGGTGTTGTTATTCCAGTATTTTCTTGCTTCAAAGTATTTGTTTTTGCTTTCATTACTGATATTACTCAGACAACGCATGATAGCACTGTAACGTTGGCGTTTTATTCCTACTATTCTAAATAAGGATGATGCGGCGTATAAATAGTAACTTTAGGCACACATTTTAAAAACAGCAAGGATCGCGTCTTTCGAACAGCTTAAGTTTTGCTTTTAAGTTTCCGTTACAAATGTAGGAAAGGAAAACTTGCTTATTTGGGGCATTGTAATATCCATATATTAGTTGTCCCCGCCTGTAATATATTCCCTTAATTCTAATTAAACTATTGAGTCTAACTATCAACAGGATGTCGTACAGCCTGAACACAACATAAATACAGCTCAATACTGTTGTTTTGGTTAATCCAGATAGAGAGCAATTTTTTTTTAATGTGGCAAATTGCTGTACCTCATGTACAGTTAGTGAAACAACCAATCTTGAATGACGAATTACTCTGTATGTTGCTATTTAGATTGCCTTGCCGCTATGGCCATTCATCTTCAAGACGTCCAAGTATTTTTGCAGACGTAAACACACGTACTGATAGAGAACGACAACTGACGACACTGCCTTTGCTCCTGCCTAACGAGTAAACACGACTTCAAGGTAAATAATCAGCTCATTATCCGGTTCTTCATGCCGCTCGCACAGCAGTGAAGATGGATGGAAATTGGTAAATACAGAAATATTTAGCAGCACCGAAGAAGTCAAATTTCGTAACGCAAGTCATTGCTTAGGGGCTTCGTGCTTACATGGTAAAAGCCCTTTGAGAAACAGCGTCCTTATGGTTGCTTTGTTATGTTTTTTTATGTCCGTTCGAGGTATTTTGCGACCGCTAATGAAGCATTGCCTGAAGTTTCAAGAACCGTACTTATTGATGAAGTGATGCAAAGTAGCACAATGCCTGCTGCTTTGTGTGATACATAAAATGACATTTTTTGGGAAGCGCCATGCAGAAAGGGTTCAATGGTCGCTTCCACTTTGTATTGTGGCCATTCATGGCACCGGAGAAAATCCTCCTGTAGCCTCTGGAAGCCGTGCAAAATAAGGAACTAATTAGCTTTTTTTAACACTTACTCCATTTGAAGTAAAAATGATTCGAGTCTTTCTGCAAACTCGTGAAGGAGCAGTATTGGTGCCATAAACTTTAGGTTTAGGAATTTAAGTTAAATCTCGTTACCGATATTTGAATCTGCACTACCTAACCATTCCACGCACTTCGGCTAGGATACACACAGAAGGGGAACGAGAGTGTAGGGCTCGTGCACTCACAGGCCGAGTAAATACGTTAACCTCTCGGCCTCTGGGTACACATGCTTTCTTCTGAAGACACTCCTAAAGTTGCTCTATGATACAGTGCGAAGTCGCGAAAAGCTGCCCAAACAAAAGACATGTTACCGAATAAAATGGTGGATGCATTCCTTTGGCACAAAAAGGCCAGGTTTTTCTAATTAATGATGTAGGCGAGTTCAGCGCAGTGTGCAGCAGGGGACAAAGGGAAGCGTATTAGCAAGCTTCCGCTTCCCCGCACAACGCCGCCTCTCAGCTTGATTCCGTAGCAACTTGCTGCCGCAAACTTATGCTCTAGAGAATGACAAACGACGACAACACGAGGCTGGTTTGTTCTGCGCCAGCATGCTCTTGTTTACTACAAAGCCGGTCTATGTTCTGGAACGCCTCCCTAACTTTCTGTGGAGTTCACGACATAGAATGAGCTGGTTCCCTACACGCGTTTATTGTCACGGTATGTTGTTTGTGTTTTTCTTTCGTTTTGCGCTCATGAATGTTTGATGCTCTGTATGAACAAGAGTCATTTTCTCTGCTTCTAACCTTCTGTGATGGCATTGCTAGCCTTTTCGCCAGTGATCAGCCGCTGATTACCCATACTACACGCCACCCGTGCGTTAATTATGTCTGTAAACATAACCTACATCTGTTGCACTAATACGATGTGTGCTAAAATCACCGGACTCTTCATCTATTTTTATTTATTTATACTGCAATCTCCGCAATGAAGAGCTTAGCAGGGTGGTTCACAAGAAAAACACAATAGTAAACAAGATTTGCATAAAAAATCACACAATACTGGTTGCAAGGAAGTCTGATAGCATGTCAAAATGTGTGACGTAGTTAGCCTCAACTAGATACAAACACTGTTACCACTGTTAAACTGTTACCACTGTTAAACACTGTTAACTGCGTTAGCCTTCGAGAACTTTATCATGTACCAATGTGCGTTTTTAGAGCGAAGCTCTCTACGGCTAGGGCAAACCGTTCGTTAGCGAGCAGAAACCCCTCCTCCCCAAGGCGAGCGAGTGAGCGCAAACCGAGAGTGAGGGCGCGAAAAATAACACACAAAGCGAAAGAGCACACCTGATAGAGCGGCCACCTCTGTCTGAAACCACGCATCCGTGATGTAGTTGGTTCCGACGTGTAACCACAAAGGGACAGAGAATGCTGTCGCATCGAAGTCTGAAAGGAAGAGAGACCGCTCTCGCATCGAGGCGTGGTTGTCGCTCCCACCTGCGACGTAGTGTCCGTCTGATCAGGGGATAGAGGCACATGTTTACTCCGACGTTGCGATGGGAGGGCTGCCAGTGGTTCATACGCCCGAGGAACAGCGAATGTACGAGGAATGACGCCGAGAGCAGCGGCGGGAATCTGACCGCCGACGTCGCGCTGACGTCGCGGCGATGAGAAAATATAACGCGCCCGCACCGCTGAATAGCAACCGTCAGACCGATCCGGCTTCCCGGGAAAAGCGTGCCCGCGGCACCGAGCGCAACAGACAGCGTCGAGAGGGCGACAACGCCTCCGATGGCCTTAACAACGACTTTACCGGTGCAACGCGAGATTTCGGAGAGACTTTTCGGGCCGTCGCTTTGGATCTAGCTGCCGGGTGTGCAACAGTCCTTTTTTTTTTTGACACGGATCTTTCCGAAATCAACGGAATACAATGCGAGTGGGAAAAGAATACGCTTCTCACTGCACAGTAACAATAAACTGTACTAATAAACTTCTTCTGACGAGGAACTACGCATGGCTCAATTTTTCTGGTAGCACTTGTGTGTGTGAAGTTGCAGAACATTTCCTTGTAACTGTGTGTTGTAGCCTTTCCGCCCAACGCAGCTTCGCTGGTCAGCCACCATCACAGGGTGCAATAGAGTTGCAATATTTTTTTCCTATTCTTCTTTTCTGTGACAAAAAATAAGAGGCTTAGCAATAAAATTTTAATGTCGTATTCTTTGCCAGCGCTTCTTTCACCTCGTACTCTTCGCTCTCACAAACGTTCGTTGACGGTACTGGAACTGAGCTGATTTCATTAAGACAGGAAAGAAAGCAGTGCAAGAACATGGGACAAGAATTCGAAGTATGGCTTAAGGCGACTTCTTGTTGACCAAGTTGGTATCGATTCATTATAACTGTTTTATGACGCCCTGTCCGATTGTCCTCTCTTGTGTGGTGTGTGTTGTTGCTTTAGGCCTTAAATATTTAAAGAATTTGAAGAGCTGGCGCTGATAGCTATCTCATGTAAAATATTTTAACGAAAATGACTGTAGTAGCAGAAAAAAAGGAAAGCAACACTATTGAGTCATTTATCACAGATACAAATTTCGCTAGCTTGCTTGCAAGACTTTGCAAGTTCTCATGGGCTGTTGAGAAGTCTTGAAATGTGTGGAACATAATGGCACAACACAAGTAAAATTTTACATTTACTGAAGTATGTTCTATGAATTTGGTATAGATAGTAATCGTGTACTCATGATAATGAAGCTTTGCTAAAATGAAATAATGTCGCAAAGACAAATTCTGGAAAGTGTAAACAGATTTGACTGAATTTGCAACAATTTGGTTTACCTGGCAATAGTAGTCTGAGTAGTTTAAAGATTCCCGATGTGGTGAAATCTAGAGCAGCTGTGCCTCTGGGATGCCGAAGTTTATTCGCTATAGTTTAGGAAAAACAGTGTTTGGATTTATATGCAATGTTCTACCATAACCTTATTCTGGCATTCGCCCGAGAAAACTTCTTTACATGACTCAAATACTGCAAGGCATCCCACGTAGCATTGCAATATTTTTCTGGATGCTGAAACTGCCTTGTTATAATTAGTACATGTGGAAAGGAACGCGTTTGGAACCTGAATGCAGGGATCTTACGGTCTCACTTGATTAACAGACATGACATACTACATCAAGTATTAGGTGAAAATTAGAAAGGCAGGGAAGAAATCGGCACGGCCGCTATTGCGTGACAGGTCCTCCCACCTATTTATAAATCGCCGAGAAAATCTAATGCTACTTGAACATTGAATTAGGGTATCATGCTGTGGTTTGCGCAAGAACACTCAGACATAAGGCTATAGACATGGACGTTAAGACTGCAAACTCTGAAAAACAAAGGTTATGGCGCTAAGCCCATCAGGACAAAGTGATACACAAACGACACATACAGGCGCCCTTATATGTCGTTTGTGTCTCACTTCGTCCTCGTGTACTTAGCGCAGTAACCTTTGTTTTTAAGTCATGAACCAACTAGCCCAGCAACAAGTTCGGAAAAAAGTATTTTTATTGAAAGGTATAGCAACTTATCAATAACGTTATTTTCCTGCGCGAACCGGTAGTAAAAAAAGTCACCGCCCAAACACTCCGTACAGATCGTTAATCAGCGAACCTGAAACGTTAGGCCCCGGTGTTTATCGCTGGGTCAAACCCGACGGTTCATTAAACGAAGGATTGGTAGGCTACCGGATACTCGGTACGCAGTTGCTGCTTGGCTGCACGAGCCTGTTGTTACGCCCAGGCTGCAGCATCGGCACGGCATAGATGAGCTCGCAGCGTTGCTGATCGAAGGTTGCCTGCTCCTCAGTAGTATGTGCAACACCTGGCGTACCCATTTCAGAACCGGAGAGAACTGCTGCGCGCGCGCTCGGCTGCGACTGAGAGCAACGAAGTCAATACTGGCGCAGCCAATTCCGCGCCTCTCCTGCTCTTTTTTTGCGCATGCGCATGGGGTTGCACCGGAGGAGTTTTCGGCGTACCGGCGACAGACGGTCGGAGAGATGCACGGATGGACGAATAGGGTAGCCATATATAACTTCGCTCTACATGTACAACAAGCCCGATCGAAAACACGCCAAACAGCGGTTGCCATTTATTATCAGACAGTTGCTTGAGATGTGTTGCAAAACTAGACTTCTTCTTTTCTGCCAATGACCGACACAAGCATCTGTCAGCTTATTTTGAAAGTAGAAAACATCTACAAGTTCTCTGTCATTTTAGTGCCCGTCTCTACGTAAAAAGTGGCTGTCGGAATCGCATCACTCGGTACAATCGTAAGTAATCCAAAGGCTTCGACAGAAAAACGATATCTACGCTCGCCATTCCAACCCCCGTTTTGTCTCATATTCGCTCCTTCTTTAACTGTTCCCGTGCTCTCCCATACTTATGTGAGTTAGAAACTTATGCCGTGACACTTGAGGCCATGGGCGGTCGGGTAAAACGCAAATGCAAATCGTACTAAGACTTGGGTCGACATACGGCGTTAAGAGGCGAAAGATCGCGAAGATCAATGTTGCAGCAATCGTAGAGATGAGGAAACTACGCTTCCCTCGAAGACGCCATGAAACAAGAAAATGAAAAGCATCAGTACTCCACCGCATCTCAGTCTTCCCTCCCCATTTACCGTTTACCTGTTCTTTTTTTCCTTTTGCAATAAAAGCGCTGGTGCTCAGTGGGGACGAGCAGAGTTAGTGGGTGGAAAGCGAATCCTTCGCGCGTGCCTGGCCCTTCTATCAAAAGGCGGGGCGTTATATTTCTGCAGCCGCCGTTTCTCTCGTCTGCATCGTTAAACATAATTTGAGAACGCCGGGGTAATTTTGCCGGAATAACGTTTGCCCGCCCTCCTTGATGCCTTGAGAAGCAGAGCACCTTGGACGGGAGTGCTAGAGCATAGCAGAAATCTAATATAATGCTAGGGAGCAGCAAAGGTGCCCCTACGCTGAAGGGACCCGAGGGGATCAAACGGATAGAAAATGTAAGAGCCTGAATTCGGGATCAAATGAAGAAAGCGACAAGCGTGAAGGCTGATGAGGATCTGTCGTGTAAAAAACTTATGCTCAGCCGAGATGCGTGTGCTCTTGCGCTTGTACATTCCCTGCGAGTAAATGTGATGAAGTTACGGATGTCACAAAAGACAAAGTGGATCTACCCACGAAGAAAGAAAGAACAAGCAACAAAATAGGTAAGCTATAATTTAAGACCACGCTATTTCTAAAAATAATTTAGATACGAAAACTCACATAGTTGTTACAAGTGTCTAACTCAAACATTTAAATGTCAGTTTTGAATTACTTGTAGCGTGCTGCGTTATAATAGTGTGCGAATTTTTTCAATTCTTACAATTTTTCTAATTTTCTAATTTTTATTCTTTTATTATCTTTTATTTCCTTTAACCATTTTTCAAACATAAAGTAGCCAGCCGGTAGTTGCACTGGCTAGTCTCCCTGCCTTTTCATTACTTTTTTCCTCCGCTTTAAGCTTTAGTTGTAGTGCGGTCTAGGCGTTCTAGCTCCCAGTCTCCAGCTTTTGAACCCCTTGGTGCTTTGACGTCCTTGAGTCCTCTATGACATATCAGACTGAAGGAGGTTTATTTGCGGTGTCGTTTAAACAACTACGCTCCTCCCCGACACCCGCGAGATCACCAGCTATCTAAGCGCACACTGGTCCAACTGTCGAACGCTGTCGAATCCCACCGTACTGTCAACTCTGGACTACTATCTTGTACGCTTTCGAAAACCCGATGTTTGGTTCCGCCTCAGGCAATTGGCCTATATTGCTCTAGTTCGCGATATCGGCGCGGCTTAATACAATCGCGTGAGACGAAACTGAACGTCGGCTTTTTGAACGCGTGCAATATAGCGGCCCTTATAGCCTCGCGGCGGCCCGTCTGATTGGCTGAAAGCGCCAACAATCTGTCAATACGGCAGAATGTAACAGTGTCCAGAACAGCGCTGTCAAGTCATTGTCTCCATAATCTAGTGGATCTGTTACATCCTGGGGCCCTACAACGTAAAAATATTCTGTTTTTATTCGAATCTCCTGACGTCAAATTTACATAACCGCCAACGCAAGCATCGGCCGGTGATCCGCAGCGTTGCCTGAAAAGCCCAATGAAACGCTGTCCTTGTTTATAGGAGGTCACTTTTGCTTGCTTTCAAAAGGAATAACATTACCTACATTGATAGGGTTTTCTTATCTAATTGGCTGACTATAGGCGAGCGGCGCACTCAAGTGGAGAGGGTTTCAATGGGGCCGAGCTAGCGCACTGAAAATAGATAACCGGATGAAGTGGGAGGTGCCGGCTTCTGCGATTGGCCCGCTTTCCCTTACTTAGCTTGCAGTGGCTTGTCTAAAATTGCAATGGGGTGCAACGGACAGTTAAGAATGCCGCTTAAACTGATCCTCAGCAAAGAAGAGTTGGTAGAGCGTTGTCGTATACGTGCCAAAAGGGCTCGATAACGTTATACGACCGTGCAAAAAGTTATACGCAAATAAACCCATTCTCCCTGTCAGGTTCGAGTAGCCAGTGCCGGAGCCATCGCCGGCACCCATCTTCTATTCCTTTAAGAACGGCGCAGTCTCTGGTTACTCACAAAACAGAAATCCAGTTATGTTCGGCATATTACAGCATCTTTAACGCGTACACGTTAAAGTTGTACACTTTGACGCAATGAGTTTTCGCGGTTTTGTGAGGTTGAGTGACAGACAGGGCAAGTGGGTGCAGCTTGAAACCTTTTGGACCAATAGCAGAGGGTTAATGGCGAAAAGGCATTGAATCAGAAATAATTATTTTTCTTTTGTTCGGTCGAATCATGCATAATCAGTGTGTTCGCGTCACGTAAAATTGGGACCTATCGCGGTTTTCGTGACGTCGCAAGACATGGAGGTGAAATGTGGGTGGCTAAAAAAAATGTTTGACCAATCGCGGCGTGCTCATTGCAGAATAGGAATAGAAAGATTTGGAATAGCTTTACGTTTAACGCCCCTGTACTGTTCCCAAGTGATGGCACAGATGGCGCACAAGATGCAAGAAAGAAAGTCGCAAGCCTGTGCGGCACACATAGCACAGTCACAGCGCAAGCTGGAGGAGCGGCCCGCATAGGAGCTCCCTTTTCGGCAGCGCGCACTAGAGGGCCTTTTCGGCAAAGACTTTTCGCGTCGTTTTCACGAGAACCACCTGAACAGTCCGCCCAGCGTTGACGGCGAGCTGCGACTGGCGCTGACCTCTGCACAGCGGCCTCTTGAGCCCGACGTTGTCTCATTGCCGCAGCGCGCGTAGCTCTACGATTACCTTCTTTAGTAGCGGTTAGTACCTTGCGAGGAGGCGCCGTAACGTGTACCGAAGAGTAAACGCAGGTATCAAGACTAAGCGGCCCACATGTCATATCCCTTGACGCGTGGCACGATATGATGATGCAGTTGTTGATGACGATGATTTATTGGCATCCCCTTTAAAATGAGGCGGTTACAAATGGTCCCCTAGCCTGCTTGAGTAAAGCAGGTTCAGCCTTATGTTGAAAGCGACCTGCGATGAGGACAGAGGGCGCCGAGTGCTGATAGCTTCGTGTGTGCTGCGCTCTCGCCGCGTAGGTCGCGTCGAAGGAAGAGGCATCACTAAGGTCAATTTGCTCGCTAATGCTGCCGCGTTTCTTCATTAGAGCGTTTTTTACAGTGAGTGGGCTTGGTCATCGAGTGAGATACGTTCACGCTTGCTTGGGCGCGCCTAACACCATGCTTAATAATTTAACTAGTAAGCGAGTGTTTACAAGTTTATATGGCCGATAAAACCACCATCCTTATTTCTTTTAGCTGTCTCCTAATTTTCTATAATGAATGCTCCGCTTTTCGGGCAAACGTGCGACTTCTTAAATTTCTTATTTCTCCATTGAAGCTTCTAATGTACAATTCGGGCTCCTGCTTTATTAAAATCAGGTATGCTTCGGTCGCATGCCCTGCCGTTCCACAAGTTCCTCAAATAATTCCTACGTAGTGGTAATGCTTTAAATAGTGCCGACTTTTGGGTTGCTCCGCCTGGCTTTCTTTAGGCCTGCTTGTTAAATCGCACCCGACTACCGTCAACTGAGCTCTAGAATCAGCAGCCAGAATGACCTCGCATTACAGTCACTCGAGCGGTGCGTCAGAAAAAAAGCTTGACTTTTTATAATTACTTTTTCTTTCAAGGTTCAGAAATAAGGTGCAAGTAAAGAAAGGGGGGAGGAAGAGTAGAAGTCATGGGTGGTGACTAATATAAAAAAAATACTGAACGGGCTGCAGATCCTCCTTCGCAGGGCGACAAGCAATTACCTTTCTGTCTTACTGCTACCCTGTTCATCGACTTTTTTTAACGACGCTCCCAATATGTTGGGGCGTCACGGAGTTTTACGACAAGTACGCCTAGTCGAAGAGAAAGCATGCCTGCACGAATTTCCCAAGGGCATCCGTCCGTTTTTTACGGCAGTAGGGGGAACGAGTCTTTCGGTTACTCTACCTACTTACCGCTTGTTCTGCCACGCAGGTGTACTTTGCATCAAACAGGAGCAACCAAAAATGCGCGGGCTAGCTTCAAGTCAAATGGTACCTGCTGGAGAATGTGTCCTTTTGCTCCTCGGAATGCCGATAGTGCAGCATCCCGAAACGTACCACTGATGTATAGCATTTAACCGCATTCGCAGTGATGCGAAGTTTTGTTTTTCGAAGCAGCAAACCCACTGCTGATTTCACAGCGCACGTGAATTGTTCCAAAGCTGCAACGCTTGTGCTAGCGGAGAAACCGTCTTTCTCGACTCAAAGGTAAGGCAGTCAATCGGGCGTCCTCTTTTATTGGCATTTGCATTGTGGGGTGCTCCATGTAGAACGACATGTTCCTTGGCGCGTCCGCCTATAAGGAGCTGAGAGCTTATCTCGGGGTGTTTTATGACCAAGCAGTATAAGGAAGGCGGTGAATAAAGGTGGCTCCAGTTTACTGCTGCCGGTTATGTTCCCGTGACTTCAACGTTTTCGGTGTATTCTGGCACTGTTTTTCTATAAATGCGCATGGTGGTGTAATGTAAGCGTATAAATCAAACACTAATATTGTTTCACGCGAAGAAAATAAGGATTTGTGCCACACTAGGACAACGGAGCCTTCGATCTAAGCAGACCCATGAAGAACGCATTGCATGTGTTTAAAGGCTGTAGGGGAATTAAGTAATTAGAGTTAGTCCGAGAATAGGAATTGTAGCTAACCAAGGTCAGTTATACTGCGAGTTGTAAACAGAACTTTATTTTTTAGTGTGTCTTTCATGCCTTCTTGCAGTGTATGG
This sequence comes from Dermacentor variabilis, assembly GCF_050947875.1. Classification (NCBI taxonomy): domain Eukaryota; kingdom Metazoa; phylum Arthropoda; class Arachnida; order Ixodida; family Ixodidae; genus Dermacentor; species Dermacentor variabilis. The sequence goes on along the minus strand of NC_134571.1, from coordinate 115,102,482 downwards.
TTATTGTCTACATAAGTACAACCAACGCTATCGTGGGCATCAGCCATGTTTAGAGCCCGCAGAAAGAGAAATAGCAGGCACTCTCGGATATAAGAAACGACAAATGTAAAAGCTCAAATGTATCCGGAATTTGTCGTTGAAATTCGCAACTATAGGAATCGTATGCGCTGTTCCCCTTAATACATAAGGCCACAACAACTATACATTATAGCAGAACCTTCAAGAGGGAGAAATGTTGCTGATCTACTTCAAGAACTAATCAAACACCGGATAATGCAGATTGTGGCAACAACTGTTCTCGCGCACAGCTTTCTATGGCAATGAAGAGAAAGTTATGGACGCGTGGATGCTGCACATGTGTTACGGCGTCACATAGTCCGCCAGCGTTTTACAGTGGGTTTGGTTGCTCGGAATCGACGCTGAATCGACGCAGCTTCACGTGCGACGGTTTCCCGCTTGCACAGACGCGGTAGGAAAAAAAACCCCAAAATAAGTAAAATTTTACCTTCCGTGGTGTGTTTTATCTTATTCAACGGTGGCTAATAGGATGTTTATGTTTTCTCGTCCTCTGCTCAAACCTACGTGGATGAAAACACGGGGCTTTTTTTAGAAGCGCTCTGACTTGTGAGCGCTTTGCCTCCGTAGCTTTTTCCTCATTGCCACAGAAAGTTGTCCGCGTGCATAGAATGAACTTTAAAGGTGACGCTTTTCTGCCATCTTCCTTGTCACGCGGCATTCATGCGACATCAGTCGGTATGGACGCTTATGCTACCACTATATTCCCCCACTTTCTTGCCGTAAAATCTAAAAACACGTAGGTGTGCCGCGTCAGCCACTGTCATCGCATACTTCCGTCTGAGCTATTTAAAAATAAAGAGATGCAGATTATTTTTTTCGTTTTTGTTTACACGAATCGGCGATGGATACTTAACAACACCGTTCAAGTTTCCCCCGACTTTTCATATCTTTTGTGTATAGATTCACAGAACTTGGGTGATGTACTCTCCTCAAACAACCAAGCGTCCACTATGTATTTTGCTCTATGGCCCATAAAACTGCTACTTTGGATGATCCCAACTTGTTGCGACTTGCGATCGAGCACCGCTTTTCTTAGAGGTCATGTCTTTCTTGTGGAAGCATCGTGCCACTTCACAGTGCCTACATATCATTTGTAATGTTTCTGCGCTCCCTTCCACAGCTTGGGGATATAATGACAAACTTATGGTTTTCTACGTAAATAGAAATGAACAACTTAGTCATTTGTAAATGAGAAAAAGTCCCCTTCTTACTGCTACCAGCCAACACCTATACCGGGCATGTAACACCTTCTCGTGATCACCCTATTACAGGAATGGCGTGCACATTGCTTATCACTGGGAGGTGAAAGTGTAAATATGTATGTGAAGCGCAGGTGCCACAAGGTTCGTTTCATGTCCTGGTCATTTTAAATAACTCCCACCGAAACAATTGAAGAACCAGCGGAGTTAAGAGCAGTTGTGTGACGCAGAATGAAGCTGCGAAGAAGCATATTCGGTAGCTTGCCATTGTTCTAGTAACCGTAGAGATTTTGAGTACTTGAGCGATTTCACAAATTTGTTTTCGGCTTATTGTAACCGCACACACAGAAAATGATGTGATCTAAACCTTAGTCTCATATGTAAAAGTTCAATGAGAATAAAATATTGTACAAATACAAAAGATGTAGTGAAAGAAATATATGGATAAATCTCCCTGTATGTCAATCAATGAATGGAGGCACCAGAATATGTGAAATGGCTGTTGAAATCTGCAAAACACTTAACGTTGGATGAAAATAAACTTAGCTACCCCATTTTATCGGCAAAAAATATTTACTGCCTTGACCGGTTTTTGCGAGCATTGAATATTACATTGTGAAGGATGAATTATTTAATTAAACTGGGGTGCCCTTAGTAGCGGCGGTGGTGAGAATATTACGCAAATATCTCGCGTCTCTAGAGCAACACATTGCCTCACAGTGCATTCCATTCAGGGTGTCGAACCGAACCCGAACCGATAAAGCTTACAATGTGGCTGAACCCGAAGGGAACCTGAACAAAAGAAAATAGTAATAACAGTTACCGGTTAAGCGCGAATTGGTAGAAGCATGTAGGGTGCTCAATAGATCAACGATTCTTCGAAATGTGCCCTCACCCCGCTAGCAGATCGTTACCTCTCAGGAGTTGCGCTACGTGTGAGAATATATGGATAGTCCATAGTGTTAGTCTATAGACCCATAGGGGCCGACACTTGCTCTTCTGAAGTCGGCCATGCCGACTCTGTGCCGCGGTCGAAAGTTCGTTTTCAAGGGCTTCGCGGAAACACTTTTTTTGCGTTGAAGCTCCCAATTAAGTCATAATAGTTCATCTCGCTACCATTTATTAGATTAAACGCACAACACACACACCACAGTACACAAAGGTTAATATGGCAGTGTGCTCGAGAAGTGTAAAAATGGGAAAACCAACGAGTGCGTCCATAACGGCTTTTGGTAACAATAAGACCGCGGTCGTTAACATGAACGTCGTCGCCATCTCGGTACGCGGCAATGAGGGCGCTTTACGGCGAGAGGTATGTGCTTTTTGACGCGTGCAATAGTTTCGAAGCAAATTACAACACTGTTTCCTTTTTTGCAATCCCAGAGCAAAATGTGCAGATCCTTTTTTGTGTTTAATTTGTCGCCGCTTAGTCAGCCCAAGGCTCTGTGACATGCGCAGTTGCGTAGCAAACAATGTGAAGGTAGAACGACAGAAAGCTGAGCTAGTTGGTAAGGATTCATTATGCAAAAAAGAAGTGAGGCGTGCAGACAGGACACAAGAGTAGAGAAGTGGCGTTCGTGTTGTCCACTTCTATACTCTTGTGTCCTGTATGCACGCCTCACTTCTTTTTTGCATAATGTAAAGGTATTTAGCACAAAATGTCCTTGTTCATCGCTCAGAAACATCAATATACTCACGTGCATTTATATATATATATTTTTAAGAAAGCAAGGAAACTCAGTGAGAAGTCTATTGCTAGCTCATTTATTTGCTAGAAATTAGAAGTTTGAAATTGTGATTTCTATAATGAAATGTGAATGTGCGCTCTCTTCCACGAAAAAAAAACCCTGCATAAAGTCTACAAAAAAGAAAGAACCAGCACGGAAGCGCTCGGCCGCTGTTTGCGTTGTCGTCATCTCAACTCCTGAATCAGCACGGTATCCCCAAAGGCATTTCCTATCGGTTCATTCGAATACTGCAAGGGATAGCAGTGGTGCTAAATATTCTTGAGGCCCGCAAGAAAAAAAAATAATGCAAAGGAATACTCGTGTGAACGATTCTCCTTTAGCAGGACCGCGAGTTATTGAGCAGATGAAAGAACTCGTCAGCAAACACATGGAACACGTCACTCATGCACAGCAGTTACGAACCGTCGACTGTAGGCATTCCTCGTCTTAGGCAGCCTATGAATTCGCTCTCTCGATTTATACAAAGCAATTTATTACTTGACGCATCAGAACATGTTAAAAATATTTCGAAAGGACGCACGCGGTGCCTTTAGCTTTTTCAATGAGCACTGCGCTCTACTAAATGCATCTGGGACGTGCCCTTCCTCTTTTTCCTTACTTTTATTGTCATCGTGCACCAGATTCCATCGTGCTGTACAGCATCCAGTATACGTCTACTAAATAATGTAAACGTTAAGCCTTTTATTGTTGAAAATGCACACTCCATGAAACTTTTCATGTCATTTCTTTATGAAATTTTCAGTATATTCAATATTCGATTTGATATTTGGTGACTGTTTCTTCTGGTCTATTCGTATTCGCTTCGATTAGGAAATTCCGCTAATCAAACGCCCCTATACTATTCCCCTGCGACCATAGGCCAGGAAACTCCTTCCTTTCACCCTTTTACAAGAGCTGAGCATGCGCCATGCGGACGAGTCAAACGCCCTGTGTAGAACATCGTCATCATAGGACCCGATACACTTTAATAAGAGGGTGAACCGTTTCTTGAGCCTGTTCGGTGTTGCGAACCGGTTCGCGAACAGTTATAAATTGCCATTTCTTAAAAGTGTAACAGGACAGGAATGAAATCAAGGTGCGTTGAACCGAAACGCAAAGTTGTGTTTTTTTTCAGGTCGATACTCTGTATTCCATTACACTCGCACGATACTTGCTGTCGACTGAATGTTGCGGCTTCGATGTTCTTTATTCTTGAATGTCAAAGAGCCCTCCTAGCAAAGAACAGACTTTAGCCTAGTTGGCATTGCATTACGTTGGCATTGAAGCGAAAGGTCGCCTAGCCGCGCACTGCATGCGCTGTAGCTGCAAGTCTTTGTTCGATAGAGCGAAAGTTCTGTCCAAGAACACTTATCAGCTGATCAGAGAAACCATAGAGGCACTTCAGATAAGCAGTGGAAGCAAAAACAGTGTCAATTTCCCACCTTCTTCTTTGTTGTTGTCGTCATACGAGGCATATCCCAGAAGTAAGGACCGCTTGGCCATAAAAGATATATATATATATATATATATATATATATATATATATATATACATATATATATATATATATATATATATATATATATATCTTGATGGAGTTATTTATTGGCAGTTTTAGTTTCGTACAAACCTACTTCCCTTTTGGACATCATTGCCGCTAACTTCTAAGCACTTTAGATAACGCTGCACCAGCTCCTTTAATTCCACTGCATATAAGTTCACCTCCTGGGAAGGGAAACCGTTGACAATGGCGGTCATAAGTTTCTCGTTATCTTCAAACCATTGTCCGCCAAGCCACGGTTTTAAGTGCCAGAAGAGGAGACAGAGAGAGAGAGAGCAAACATATATTTCAACCGTCAGGGCCATTGTTCTTAAGGTCGAGTGGGTGTGGTCCTAATTCAGGACTTCACTGGCGATGGCTGCAGGACGAACTCACTGCACGAGCACTTCTCGGCCGACCAGTGTATGGCCGGCCAGCTGTACCTCCCACCGCTCAAATGACGTGCTGGGCGCCTTTATGTGTTGAGATTTCTCCCCACACCACCACGAGATGTGAAAGATTGTAGGGCTATGTGTCGCCGCATCAAGAGCAGACGCCGCGATATGTTAGTGGGCACATTTTGCTGTATCAGTGTAGGTCAGGGAATGCGTTTGTTTGGATAAGTCTGACAGCTACTGCCTCTTTAGTGCTGAGCTTTTTGTGACGGGGAGGATAAATCCTGCGGTTGAACCGCTGGATCTCGAGGCATTTGCCCTAATTGGATGGCAGGGCACGAAGGTAAAGGGATGGGACTGGTGGAAAGATTCGTTTTGCCCAACCCGGTTGGTTAGCGCTCGAGCTAAAGTGTTCGCCCTTTCGTTCCCCTTCAGTCCAGCGTGGCCCGGAATCCAAGTTATTCGATGGGATTATTCGAGCCTCAGGCTTTGGATCTGAGCCAGGAGACGCAGTGTTCGTCGGTTGGTAAAGTTACGGCAGGCCTGTTGAGAGTCGGTAACGACGCGAACTTGTCCGCCTACCCTGTCTTGTTGCTTTATCACTTGTGCCGCGGCTATGGTTTCAGTCGCAGCTGGGGTCTCTGCCCTGACGGAGGCCGCGAGGGTCAACGAGCCGTCGCCCTCATTCACGTACGCGTCACCCTCGCATTTTCAGTGCTGTCTGCCGGCGCGAGCCTCGCGTCGGCCTTCGAGGAGTTCATTTTATTTCATTAGTTTTCACCTTAAAGGCCCGGAGCCATTACATAAAGAGGGCTTTAATCCTGGTGACAATGTTAAAACAAGTGTACACAACAGTAAAGAAACAACAATAAGCAGAAACAAGCCAGGAACAATTGTGGAAAAAGGGGAACATCGTGTTAGAGTAAGGGTAGGTGGGATCGGTAATTAAGCAATGTGGTTATTTAACATTTCGCGGAACCTTTTTACGGTCAGTGCATGACACGTTATCTTCTGGGAAATGGTTCCAATGTGTTATTGCGTCAGGGAAGAACGAAGTGTTTATGGCATATGATCGGGTGTTTGTACTATGGGACGAGTGTGGCTTAAGCGAGAGGATGTACGTAAGGGTGAATTTAATAGGGAATGCCTGGAGTGTGGATGGTAATGAAAGGTGTGAAGCAAGCAGAGACGAGAGATGTGAAGCAAGTGATGGTAGTTTTAGTGCGGTTATGCTGGTTTCACGAGAGTAATTGGAAGTTGTCAACCAAGCAGCGCGATTTTGTATTGCCTCACCTTATCCCTGTTTATAACATTTATACCACCTTCCATGTCATAGGTAAGATATGATTCGGAAGGGTGCCGGCTAGATGACGCATATTCTAACTGCGGACGTACGAATGTTAGATAAACTAGCTTTCTTATTTCTGGTGGTGCGTCTTTCAGGTTGCGTTTAAATATCCAAGGGTACGTGAAGCATTAGAACAGATGGTGTCAATATAAGTTGCGCATGATAGTGTCGATGTCATCTGAACGCCGAGATATTTGTAAGACGGGGCATGATTGATATGAGCTGAATTTATTGTGTAGGTGTGACTGGTTAAGCTATGGTTGCGGGTGAATGACGGAGCTTTGCATTTAGTGAGGTTAAGCGGCATGAGCCATTTCTTGCACCACACTGCGATGGAATCGAGATCCTCTTGTAGTGCGGCGATTTCATTCGAGCCTTTGATTGGGGAACACAGTCATCCGCGAAAAGACGTAATTTATTCTTAATGTTAGCAGGTAAGTCATTGATGTGAGGAAAAGTAGAGGCGATAAACCAGCGCCTTGTGGCTCACCCGATGTTACTCTGCTAAGAGATGAATTATGGTTATTTGCAGAGGTAAACTGTGCGTGCCCTTTTAAGAAGTGTTCAAGCCAGGTAAGCAAGCGATTTGGGATTCCGACAGATGCGAGTTTTTGAAGTAGGTGATTGTGCGAAACGCGGTCGAATGCTTTCGAATGATCCAAGAAAATGGCATCAATCTGCAAATGAAGGTCCATGAATTGCAGAATGTCATGGGTGAACTCGGCGAGTTGGGTCTCACACGAAAATAGTTTTCGGAAGCCGTGCTGGTGAGGGTAAAAGAAGTTGATAGATTACAGGTGAGCCATTAGGTTGCATCAGATTATATGTTCTAGAAGTTTAGAAGGAATGCTGTTCAGAGAAATCGGGCGATAATTTATAGCGCGGAAGCGGTCACCAGTCTTAAAGATTGGCACGACATGAGCCTTTTTCCAGTCGTCGGGCAAGCTTTCAGTATTTAAGGATTGCGTAAATATTAGGTGTAGTACCTGGCTAGAAATGTTACTGGTATGAACAAGTACTTTGGCGTTAATGCCATCACACCCAGCTGAGCTGGTTAGCTTTAGTGAATTAATTAGGCTACATATGCCATCAGGGTTGATCTTGACGTCTGGCATTAATTTTACTGCAAGCGGTGGTATTGGTTCAATGGGAGTGTCATTAGTGTTGCAGAAAACTCAGGTGAAGTAGTCGTTGAGAGCTGACGCGTATTTCTCAGAGTTAATGAGATTACCATCCGGATCTGTTACGTCAATCTGTCTAATATGTGTTTTTACTGAAAGTAAGCGCCAGAATTTATTGGGGTTTGATCGTAGAATCGTCAGAAAGTCATGAATTAAAAAGTTATTTTTCGCTATCGTCAGCTCCTGAATGTATTGGTTAGCATACAGTTCGTATTTTCCGCATGTTTCTGAGTTATCTGTAAGTTTGACTTTTCTATAAAGCCTTTTCGTTTTAGTAAGGAGAGCTTTGAGCCGTTTATTAAACCATTCATTGTTAGAGTCGGATTTCACGTGAACAGTTGGTACGTATCTAGCTTCCAAGTTGAGCAATACATTCTTATAAAGTTCCCAGTTGTTATCGACATTTCTTGATAAGTAAGACTGCTGAAAGTCATTTTAAAAATTTCAGTTCATTATTTATGGCGTCAAAGTCTGCCCTTTTGAATCTTTTATTATTTTTGTTGTAGGTGACTTTTTCTTAAGCGCTATTGTCATGCAGATGTGGATAAGGTTAAGATCGCTAAGACCGCGTAGTGTGGTAACGCTCTTTAAGCTATCAGGGCAAGATGTGAGCATAAGGTCAAAGGTGTTATCCCCTCTTGTAGTACATGATATCACCTGATGCAGGTTGAAGTCTAGAATAAGATCAATAAATTGTTTAGCTTCGGATAACGGTGACCTGTTGGTAACATAGAACAGAGGCCAGCTAATGTTAGGGTAATTGAAGTCGGCAAAGAAGTAAATAGGTGCGTCAGGGAATTTTCCAGAGATGTCGGTTAGTGCTTTACGGAGTAAATCACAGAATGGCGGATGGTTGTCCGGCGGCCTATAGCACACGCCAAAAATGTTTTTTTCCAGGAGCGTTGTAAGCGCAGGTCCACAATACGTCGAGATTGCCATCCCGACTGATCAGGGAAGATGAGAAGGTGTTTCTGATAGCTAATAAAATGCCTCCTCCTCTCCGGCTGCTCCTATCATGGCGATAGAGAGCATAGCCGGAATTTTGAGGGAAAATTTCGCTATCTTTTACGTCTCCGTTTAGCCACGTTTCAGTTAATACTATGATGTCGGTATCAATGTCATGAGGGAAGCTGCGAAGTTGTTCTCGTTTGGCTAACAAACTGCGCATGATAGTGAAAGCTATGTTAAGGATAGGTAAAGATAAGGGAAAGATTAGGGACAATTGCGGGATGAAGTTGAAGTGATAGTCTTGGTTGTCCTTGATTGCACGTTTTCTTGTCTTGTGATTTGGTATGCACTGTTTCCATGGGCCTTTATGAATGTACTCGTAGCCTCAATCACGCTATCAGAAGTAGGGTCATAGTGATAGCGCTTATTGTTGACAAGCAACTTGTCTACGTGTAGTTCGAATGCACCTTTTTCTGGTCGTATGAAATTTAACAATTTAGAACGTGCGATGCGAGTAGCAGGAGCGAAATCTTGACGTATAGCGAAGTTTGTTGCATTCAGTTTCCGCTCACAGGCCAGAATGTTTTCCTTTGACTTGAAATGAGCCAACTTAAAAATTATCGGGCTTTTTCTTTCAGGGCGGTATTTGTCTATGCGTACATTCCATAGCACTTGGTTCTAGATGCATTTCCAGCTTACTAGCGCAGAAATTAATGATTTCTTTCCTCAGTCTCTTTCCATGTTTCTTTTTCATTATCTTCCAGACCAAGAAAACGTAAGTTATTACGGCGCATTTTGTTTTTTGTGTCAGTATGGTATGGTATGAAGTACTTTATTTAGGTCCTGAGGGATCCATCTGCGACTGATGCGGGCCGCTCCCACGTCGGTACAGAGAGGCCGAACCCCTCTGCCGTCACACGGGCCCTCCGGACAGCCCTGAGTTGGTCCGCCAGCACTTCACTGTGCAGCATCCCTGCACCTGTTCACCTGAAGAACCATCCCCGGCCAACGCCAAGCAGGGCCAAAGCATGTGTTTTAAATCGAGCAAACCCCCACACCTACTACAACAGACTGAAACCCCGCAGTGCGAATTAATTTTATTCATGACAACCGGGTTAGGTTCGTGTCTGCAGAAGGCGTAATGTAACCGCCTGTGGCCCATTTAATTGCTCTCAGCTTTTAGCAGCGCTATCTCTTTGATGGCACCATTTTGTCGAGACCCAATTACTTCGTCCTGATGGTCGTTTTTTAGCACAGAAATAGGTTTTGGCAGCGCAGCTATTGTGTTGTCTTTGAAAATGTTGGCTTCTCAGAGCTCACTTACATTGCTACGCATTTCTGAAATTATTTCGTTTAGTTCTTTGATCGTCTGTGAAAGGGAAGAAACGGTGTCTCTGATCGGGGCCTGGGTAAAGCTCAACGTCTCCGGAGAGCAAGAGGATTAGATCGGACAGAAGCGCAAAAGCAACAGCTTCATAGTACAAACGGACATCTTTACACCATTTCAAGTAGCAGGAGCACGACACCGCGAAGAGACAACGATTGTCGCTACGAAATTCCTTGGCATTTTGTAAGTAACTAACCTGCAAGGTTAGGAAAGCGATGAGCATCCTGCATTCAACGGTGTCGTGCCCCAGCTGATCAGCTTTGCCACGCCGATTAAATACAGCCTGACTTGACCTTGTGACTGATGACGTCGCTTTTGTGCGGTGCTGCCAGGTCAACGAAGCTTCTGCCGCTAAAACTGGACTTTTCTTCGCGGCTTCGGTGACGAGAGGCGGACCGGTAGCCCAGGATTGTGGCGGTTTCAGGGAAGGCAACCTGGCTTGTAGAAAGGGTTCTGGGGTAGTGCATGTACCAGCACAAGACTAGTGCGACACCATCGGGAAGGTTAGAAAAGCGATGAGCATCCTGCGTTCAACGGTGTCGTGCCCCCCCCTGCCCCCCCCCCCCCCCCCAATTGGGATGGGGCTCGCCTTGATGCTGCTTCTGATCTCGGGCAGGAGTGATCGTTGCTCATCGCGGGCGCGAAGCTCCGGCGCGGATAGGTGCTAGGGGCAAGGTTGGGACTGCTTGCCGAGTGATAAAAAAAATCCCAGGCAATATGAATCTTCTCCTTGTTTCGGGGAGTACTCTGAGGACAGGCGTTTTCATGGAAGAGGATTATTCCTCTTAGCTTTCCCGCGCCGTCGATTTTTGCTCGCATGCCTAAGTTTGCAGAGCGTTTCGCGGTGCACGTTAGATGTAATTGGTGTCCCACGTTCCGGGACATCAGCCAAAAGAGCGCCCTTGTCGTTCTATGAAATGGTAGCCATCATTATCCGGCTCTAGTAGGGAGATTGCTTGAATTTCTTCGATTTTGATGAGGATGAATCACGCCACTGCAATGACTGTGGTTTTGTTCCTGCTTTGGCAGAGGGTACCCACGTCTCGTTCCCTGCAATAATGTGGGAATACAAGTCATCTTCGTCTTGTCTTACGGGTCTGAAAACGCTCCTCCACTTGATATTCTTTGCTCTTTCTCTTGGTTGGTAAGCATTTTCGGCACCCACCTTTTCGGCACCAATCTTATAGCAATTAACAGGGAGAATAAGTGTCATGGGCAGGTGAAGTGGCAATGCGAAAACAGGCAGTCAAGTATAAACCACGCGTTAGTCTCAAAAATGGTCTACGAACAAATAGACCAAATGGTAATAGGCGAACACGGAAAAAATAGCCTGGCCGGCGATCATGGGTGTTTAAAATTAAAGTTTGAGGCAGATACTGACAAAAAACACGAACCAATAACATCGCAATTTCTAAAAATTAATGAAGAGCAAATAACAGAGATTCAAAAAAAAAACGAGACGAAAGTGTAGGCTTTTTCTACAGCAGTCTCGGAATACAAGGAACTTAATTGTAAACGTAATGCAGCAGGAAATCAGACATATAACGCAAAAGATTTGTGTGATTGGAAAGACTAAATGTGAATGGTGAAACAAGGAAATAAAGCAAGCTATATATGAGCGCGAGCAGGCTGCTAGGGATCATCGAGAAGTCAACAGTTAGGACGAATAATAGGAGCGCCTTAGATGAAAAAAATACCGAGAAAGGAAATTGGTGGTGTGTGAGCTCGTGCAAGAGAAAATTAAATGTGCAAGTCAATGTTGGGTGCATAATACTCGCAAACGAAACAAAGTCACTCCAGAAAGATTCTGGAACCATAAAAGAGTACTCGGAGAGCCATCTAAAATTTGCAGATCGCTATAAGGGACGAAAACAGTAAAATCTACGAAAGAGACGATGCGCTGCGGTGCGTCACAGTTGTTATTAGGGATAACTTCGGCACGAAAGGAAGCGTAGCTCAGAGTCAGACAGATCCAGCAACAACAAAGAAGATTGAGAGAGGAAAATTCAGCATACAAAGCTTTCACTGGAAAAAAGCAGAAGAAAATGTCTCCAATAACATGGCAGTAGGACTCGATGAAATTCCAATTCAGCTAATCAAAAATGTTCGCTGTCTCGTAATCGATAGTACATGTAAGCATGTAATGGCTACCGCCAAAACAGCTTTATCGGAGCTGATACTATAGCTATGCAATCTTAAAATCGATGTAGTGCATGTTCGCAACGGCCCACCACACCACACCACGCCATACTGTGCACCTCCATATGGCTGCAATAGTTTCCTGTGACAAACAGAACCTCTTTGCAAGTCTCGTCTCCGTCAAACAGTCATGCGCGATGTGCCGGACACTACCGGCGCTGCCGGCGCGTTAGACGCTCCGCGAACCTCACAGTCCGCTAACGTTGAAAACAGCACAGGCAACTCTGTCTTAGCGCCAAAAGATGGCAATCAAGCGCACTGCATCTGCTTCGCTAACGTCGCTATTGGAAATGACATAGAAAACTTCAGCAGTAGGTAGAAGTTACAGCTTCAGGGATATTGTGAACAAGCATTTGGAACAAGTTGGAAGAAATATTTTTTTAACTTGTTCGGAAAGAAACAAGCGTATGTAACGCGGTCCTGACTAGTTACCCGGATTATCTCATTTTGCAGCTTGCCCAGATGCTCTCGTCCGAGTACCCGGATGTTCTCGTTTCAGTGCCGTGACTGCTGCTATGACGTTTGGCGCAAGGTTGCTGGCAACGGGAGCGAAAAGCATTTTATGCTTAAAACCTCGGTCCGAAGAACAAAGCACCGCTGAACAACGTCATATAGTAAGCAATAGAAACGAAGAAAATTCCGGTTGGATGGTGTGAAAGCAATATTAACCTCATCTACAAAGGCAAAGGTGATACGCGTAAGACGAGTTAGTAGGAGGCCAGTTACAGTAACTACAGTGGTGTATGGAGTCACAATACAAGCCATAAAATTGGGACTGTCGAAGTGGGTGGAGAAAAATTATTTAATGGGGAAACTGCAGAATGGGTTCAGGCTAGCAGACGCTTAGAGGATACATGAGTTATTACGTTGTGTCAATTCAAGAGCAAATGATACCCATAGTCAAGCAATATAACTACTTCGGCGTACGCATAAAATAAGGAATAACTTATTCATGCACCCACCAAGAAAATCAGAAAATAAAGGCGAAGCGGAATGCTTCAATAATGAAACACAGAGCACTGTAGGGCCGCAATAAGTATGAGGTGGGGCGTGGAATCTGGAGAGGAGTAATGGTGCCAGCGTGAACGTTGGAAAATACCATCTTTGCTTAATTTTGGATAGCTTGTCGGGGTTGAAAGTTAACCAAGTATTGGTAGCTCGCCTGGTTTTGGAAGGCTAAGCTAAAGCCACCAATGCGGCAGAGGCAGGTGACCTGGGTTGGACCTCTCTTGAAGTGAGAGAAGCAGAGAGCTAAACTAGTTTTGAGAAAAGACCCGTGCAAATAGATGAAAAAAAAAACGGGCCGCCAAAGTACACAAGTATCTGTACCTGAAAAGTGTGGACACAGAATGCAGAAAGAGGTCAAGAAAGTTGACAACCAAGTACACGGTAATTGAAACTATAAATACACAAGAATGAGTCATAGGAAAGAAAGCGAGAGAAAGAGATGTGGTTAATTCGATGAAAATAGTGGAAACAAAAAAGACCATGGAGAGTTAGAAGAATTAGAAGAAATTATTAGAGATGATCTGCACGATAACGCAAAGGGTATAGTGCCTTGCTACTGGAGGCTCGAGCCGGTTGCGCAAGGACAAAAATACCGGAGCAATTATTCGGAACTAGATGAGGCACGTGTATGCTGCAAGAAAACTCCAGAGACCACTCGGCACATCCTAATAGACTGCTAAGGGATTCACCCAGTCAGAACCGTAGGAAACGTACACCTTCCTGAAGCGCTTGTATTTAATGTGGACGGAAGCCTCAACCGATCAGCAGTCGAGATAAGCTCGAGACGTGTAGATTATTGGAGGCAAATAAGCTGGGAAGAAAATATTCATGCGTCCGGATCTCTTACAGTCATAGCTAGCGGCACAAGGTAGATTTTGAAGGGAAAAAAGATTAAGGAGACGTATATAACATTGCTTAGTAAAAAAGCATGCATAAAATATACCTGATTAAATTAGGCAGGTTAGGCGAGTATTTCTCAACGCCTCGTTACAAAAGGGCTGCCATTTAATTATCATCATCATCATCATCGTCATCATAATTTGTTCATTCTGACCCGCCAATATTTCAATATGAGCAAACGATCCTTACTTTTCGAATAAGCTTCGTGAAAAAAAAAACATCTATTTCCTATTTTGATAGCGACCTGTCCCAAATGATCTATATGAAATGTAATCGATGTTCTGCGGTTCTTGTTTCTCTTTGTTTTTTCTTTTTTTTTTTGCTTCCTGTTGTACGACGTATACACGTATGGGCCACGTGCGAAGAATCGTCAGTTGTCAGCAGAGCCGCGTCTTCTTCTTCTTTCTTTTTGTCGTCTAGGTTGCTGTGTTTTATGCCACACCTAACGCCATCTTTTTCCTTTACGCCGTCGCCATCACACCATCACTATCATGTCTGGTCGTCGTTCTAGTGTGGTTGCCATCAAGCCAGCTTCTCGTCGTCATCTTCATCCTTATCTCATGGAGAGTAAGGGAAAAATAAAGCCTATTGCGGCCATTTTAGATAGAACAGATTCCCCTGCGGGAGCGTGCATTGGGCTTCGAAATGCGTTTATCGTTGCGTTTTCGTGTGGCATTTCCACTTGGCGATTTCTGTTGAGTTTCGTATTCCACGCAGCTTCCAGGAGTAGTGGCATTCATCCCTGTACTTGGGAAGACACATGAGGGAACGGTGTAGCACCTACACGCAACCTTGTGTGCATTACCAGCAACATATTATTTTTTTTTTAGAAGACGGTGTCATTATCAGGGAAGCCAGAAAACAACTGAGACCACGTTGTGCACGCGCGGCCCTGGAAGTACGTGTTTGGTGTTAACCAGCCAGACAATTTTTCAAATATTTACTTGAAATGGATTGCGTCCGTGCAAATGCGACGTCCTCTTCGCTATGTACTCCCCGCAAATTTTCGCTGACTGGTCATAGTACAGTTCTTTCCCCTTTATAAAACGAATAGATGCCTAGTGCAAAAACGCGACGAAGGTTCGACATCAATCTACCGCAGAGGAGTAATTTTGCTGCGTTGGGTTCATAAATAATGCCAACAAGTACGTGTGAAGTCCCGCTAGAACAGCTTGGAGCAAGCATGAAGCTCTCTCGGTAGTAACTTTAACATGCAGAGACATTAGTCATCGCTTCAAGTCTGTTCAAGTAACATACGAATGTCGACAGCTTCCACACGTTGTAAAATTTTGGGCTATACACTCAATGTGCGTTGGTCAAATACGTTCCATTTTCTTGTAACGTGTCAAACATATACAATGTTAGTAGTCATTTTCTCATGCAAGAAATAAAAAATGATACGAAGTCATGTTTGTGGTATAATCTTTCTGTCATCTTAAGAATCTTGAACGCTTCAGTATTGTTGAAATACAAAAAAAAATGAGAGGATGCCGCTTCCATCTGGCAAATACAGCACAGCGTGATATAAAAGTTCAATTGATGGGACGGTAGTGGAGTATATAAAACGAAGTACAATTTCTAGAATGTCAAAAATGGTATGGATTAGTGTATGACTACAAACTGTAAGATAACGTACTTTTACCCTTATATTATTACCGTGGTGCTATGTATTGGTGATTTGTTGTGCCATTTCGCTTAAAAGTAAAATATTCAATTGGGCACCACTGCAGCTTCTACTGCGATGGATTACTTAAGAAAAATACAAACAGAAATATACTACAGTGAAATTTTGCTGATGCATAATTTGATCATTTATAATTTCCGCAATAAATTGAAGTGTAGTGATGGACTCATCGTGCATGACTTTTTTACTTTATGAAAGCAAGTATTTCTTTTTGCTAGTGAGGCTAAACAGTCATTTGACATTCTTTTGTACGCGTGATACTGTGGAGGAAATGTATTTATGTTTTCTTAAATTAGCCGGGGCAAAAATTACCTCTTATTCCGTGTGAAGAAGCATGTATCCAATGCGGCGTAACAGAAGCGCGAATAAACTTGAAAGTGAAACTCAGACAGAGCTCATGCGGTAAATCCGACTGTGTCACCAGCTAAATCAACAACTATGGAGCCGTCGCTGTATCGATCGAAGCGCGGAAAAAGGGGGCTTCATTTTGCATTCAGGAAATGCCTGCCAAATAAAACAAAAGCAGACGACCGTGGATCGAGCATTATGCATGTAAAATTTTACGTCATTGGTCTCATATAAAGCGAGAAAGAAAATAGTTATATGGATGCACTCAAAACAAGAAAAAAAAAGTGCGTACGGCGAGAACTGATGCAAACGCGTGAAGAAGGTACGCACCGGGCCCAGACTAAGTTTTGGCCCTCTTGAATT
This sequence comes from Dermacentor variabilis, assembly GCF_050947875.1. Lineage (NCBI taxonomy): Eukaryota > Metazoa > Arthropoda > Arachnida > Ixodida > Ixodidae > Dermacentor > Dermacentor variabilis. The sequence goes on along the minus strand of NC_134571.1, from coordinate 115,086,177 downwards.
TCTCGCTGCTCTCCGGAGAGCCACAACGACGAACTGCCGTGAGGGCAATCGCTGCGTCACGCCGCTCAAAGCTATCTGGCCATTCTATGTAACCCGCCTAGCAAGAAGACAGCCTACCAGAAAAAAAATGTATCCCACAGCACTTATGAAGGCGAGGCTACATTTGAACCGGGTGTTCTGAATAGACTTGGCACGATTCACTCGAGTGCTGAGTCCCTCTTTCTTTCGAAGGACCGGTCTGAAGCGTTTGCGGGGATGTGGGCAAAAATAATGTAAATTTATAAGCTGCACGGCAGGCGTTTCAAAAGGCTACCGCTCTGCAGTTTATTTCTATGCGAGGTTGTCTGAAAGCTTAATGGTGATGCCGGCATTACCACTTACAAGACAGAATTCGCGATACCCAGCCACCTGCGCAGTAGCCCTTGCGCACTGAGGTGTGGTCATCGCCCACTTTTCGCGCGATTTTTGTGACGCGAGGACTGACCGAGGCAGAGTGAGTGGATGTCAGCGTAGTTAGAGAATATTTCACGATCCGACGAAGAGTTGGAGACGCTAAAGCTTCGGTCACGCCTGTGCTGAGATGCGAATAAAGGCGCGCCTCACGGGCTAGACAAGGTGGTCCGCCATGTCATTACAAGACTACACTGCTGGGAGCCAAATTGATTAGGCACAGAACAAGCGCTGACATTCTACAAAATTAAGGAATTTGAATTTTAGCTGACGCATATATGACGCCACTTCTAATATGCACGTCGCGCTTCCGTTTTGTGCAGAATCAGGAGTGTGTATTAAGGGCTCGTGTATATAGTATTCGTTGTCCAAGTATTAAAAAAAAGAATTTCAATTTGTTCTTTCGAAACAGTTATCGATGAAATAGATCAGGTAAGTGTTTGTTCTATTTGCGGAAAGAAAGAAAGGCTACAAATAATTACGACTTCCGCCCTTTAGCATGCGCTTTTTATCTGATACCATAACGATCAAGCTGGCGAAATCTCTTAGGCATGGTCTCCGACGTCATTGCGACATTATCAGGATCCAGGTACAGACGGCTTCCTTAAAGTACGAAAGTGATCTAGCACGGACGTTGCAGGCAGCTGCAAATTCGGCCTCTACCAGAGCCCTTGTCTTTAAAATGTTGGTACAATATTGTTGCTAAGAAACAAACACTGAAGGGGCTAATGAGTTCATGCATTTAATTGTATTATAGCTACTTTTCTTATAGTAGCACTCACGCCATGTGCCATAAGTGATCTGCATTGGTCCTTGAGTGCCTTCTCGATGACTTCGACGTGCCTCACTGCGCTTCGTGAATAGCCTTCAGTAGAAGAGGTTAATATGAAGAAATTAACTGTTCAGTCGTGTTGTCTATGACGTACAATATTTTTGGTGAACTGATACATCTACATGTATGCTGTCATAACCCACATTGATTCCTTCACCGGCCGAGATTGCCAACACGAGGGTCGCAATATGCCTAGCGCCCTCTCTTGTTGGTGGGAATACACTTGACGCTGCATGACTGCAAGGGCAGTTCAAAAATTGCAAGGCCCCCCCCCCCCAAAAAAAAAAAAAAAACGCTCTTTTTCATCGCAATTTGATCGATGAGGTAAGAATGCCCATTTGGGAAGATCTTCGGAAATGTTCAGCTGGTGCCGCATTGAAAATCTCGGTTCCTGAGAAGATTTCTTATTTACTGAGACATAGCGAAACCACTCCCAAACCTAGCGTTTTATCAGCTAAACTCCTCATGAAACGTGTTCTTATACGAGTGTTAACAGATGACTGTCCTTTTTCGAGAGGCTCGATACTTAAAGCTGTAGTGACCAATCATTTGCGCGGCGCGTAGCGGATGCGTACCGAGATAAGGAGCTAAGCGCCTGACTCGCCTATAGGCTGCCTCGACAGCCGCCGTTCGGGGCTAAATACAGACGCGCCCAACAGGCGCCTCAGGGGGATGCACTTCTTTATCGGAGAGTGTTGCGGAATACAGGCAGTGAATTACCGCCGGGTGATATCAACGCAAGTAGCTTTCTATGAAACATTCGCGGCACTGCGGTAGTGCTCCCTAAATGTTTCAAGAATATAGAGCCTCTTCCTTTCTCTGATCTTTCTCTCCCTCCCCCATCTCTCTCTCTCTCTCTCTCTCTCTCTCTCTCTCTCTCTCTCTCTCTCCTACAAACCCGTTTTTGCGGTTGGACTTTACCTACCCATACAAAGCCGTCGATGCCAGGACCGTACGCTCGCGTGCAACCAAGTTATAGGGCCGATTCTTCGCCGATCGTAAGCCATTATAGCGCTTTGAGAGACACGTTCTCCAGCGCGAAAGCTCCGAGGCGTCTGAGGGCTTCCGCGCTGTGGTGTAGCGGTGCAGCGCTTGGGGAAGGGTGGGGTTCCTCTTCACCCGCCGCTGTCTTTTCCAGAGGCGGCTGCATGAGAGTAGGATGACATTCAGTTGCTTTCCACTCCGGCACCCGCACTGCTGCCGGCAGCACACTCGTGAAGAATGGGCACAAGTACTATACCGCTGCGTATGAGCTGGATGTCGGATTTGTTCTCTACGAAAGTGCGCGACGAAACAACAAACGCTTGTTTGAGCCGGCCTATCTTTGATATAGGCACTGTTTGCCTTGTTCGCTCGTTTCATTGTTTGTTCTAGGCGGTTCATGTTTGCTGTGTGCTCCTTGTCTTATAGAGAAGAAGCGACGGGCGTCAACATGATGGTAAACCGCTCCGCAACAAACATTTATTTTGAAGGGAACAGGAAATAAACAAGTAAATGTCCCCAAATATTCTTACAGCAACAAATATGCGCTTTAAAGCGCGTTATTCCTAAAATAAAGCGAACAGTCTTGTCGGAGCGTTAGGCTATTCGCTTACAGTGAAAATCATCGTCGGTGGTTTCTACATAATTTTCCGCAGACTTTCTGCACACAATGTTATCGAATCGTTGTTCACCAAGCCACCCGCAAGGTGGAAGGGCCAAAAACAACTACAGGCAATATTACAATTGTTAGTATACATATGGTTCATTCGATCGCTCACTGCATACTGTCGGATATTAAGGTTAATAAGACGAAGTGACTATCCTATAGGCTTAGACACATTGTTACAGAACAATACGGCCCAATTTCGCAGTCTGAAAATAGACAAATGAAGTGGACAGAGCAAATAATAAAAGTTGTTTTCGAGATTTACATTTGTAGTCAATATTTCTCTATGAAATCTATGAAAGCAGGAGTGATTTAGCTACTTGTAGCATATGTATTTTCACATTATCTTTCAAGATGCCTTTGGGATGATTCTGCCTTGCTCCGGACTAGAAGATATCGTCGTGAACCTAAGTGCTGCTTCTTTTATCTTCAGATTTACTTCTACTATTAGCTACCGCCAAGTGGCACATGTTGAATAATTGATCGTCTTCTATCCATTGTGTTAACTGAATGCACATTAAAAAGGAAAAGAAAGAGGACATGCACCAGGCATAAGAAGGGGCGAATGTTTATTTTCGCTCGAGAAGTGTTCCCTAATGGATGTTTCAATCTCATGAGTAATTCTTACGACTTTCTCAACAGTATTAGGAAACTAAAAAAGACGCTTTGCGGATAGATGTCGCGTCATAATAAAGACGTGTCACTCCCGTCCGCTGGGAACATCAAAAATATTTTCATTGCCTTCCGAGTAAAAGGTCAGAGTGCGTTTGCAATCCCTAATGAAGGGACCCTTCCTACGGGGCACTAAAGAAACAAAGATATACATAAAGCCGGATGGTACAGTATTTAAATAAATTCTCTTTGTCATTTCGTCGAAACTAAACAATTCATCTCAAAGACGGCCATAATTTACATTCTTCAAAGCATAATTTACTTACCGAGATTTGGAATTACACGCGAAAGACTAAATATTTAAATAAAAAGGTATCCAATTCTTGGCAGAACTTCATTCGCAATTTTGGAGCCCGAAAGTATGTGAAAAGCGTTGCACTTCATTCTGACTCACGAGAATGCTTGTTCTCGGAGCAGAGCCAGGTAAGCTGTTTTGTGTAGACACCTTGCACCGGACAGAGGACTTCTTTTGTTACTCCAATGTCGATGACACCATTTGCTAACAGTTCGAAGAAAATAAGACGTATGTTAGAGCTTGGCATATGTGACCGATCACTGAGATGGATTTAAAAACTTTTATGTAAAAGGAGAATATGCAAACAAACGAATCACAGAGCAATTGTCACAGCGGACGTGGGGCGTCCTACGGGGAAGCGTTTTTATCGCGTTTCTTTTCACTGTCGCACAGTAAGTATTGTCTGGTCTGGAGTGCTCACTGCACGCAGATGAAATCTTCATATGGATCTGTGTATCAGGCATAAGTAGGATTTAATCAACTTTGCGAGAAGATCTTGATGTTATCGACAGCTGCTTGGAAGAAAATTGCGCGCGTGTCTCATGAGCTCTATCTGCATTGCCTTTCACTAAACGACCGCTAGAGACTTTTCATCTTAACCCCGAACGGCAAGCTTTGATATCCTTAAAATAATATACGTTTATAGGAGTTATTCAAGATGGACAGTTGTCAAAAGCATCAACGTTCACGCATCCGTGCAATTAGAAAGCATATCAACATTTTTTATAAAATTGCTTCGCCAAGTAGCCGACACTTCGCCGAGTGCCAGGCAAATTATGATTTGTTCTTCATATACTCATATATAAAATTGTCAATTTCGTGGAATCTGCGTTATAACAGAAAATTTGAAAGGTTTGCGCAGTGCCTGCAGCTTGACACATCGCATACGCGTAACTGCGTGTAAAGAACGTGCCCCTGGTTAGGAGCACTATTTTGGCCACCCAGATGTGCAACGTCCCGTTCTCAGGTGCTCAACATACAAAACTGCAATTTGGACATTGAGAGCATATTTATTGCTATTACATCGGCGACAATTAACGCTGAGTGAGAACGAGAGAGAGACAGAACAAACTTTATTAAGTGATAAAATGGATTATTATCAAGGGGGAACCATTGTCGAGAGCTGCACTGGCCTTCGCCGCATTAAATACTTTGTCCATGGTTAACACAGGGGCTTCAGAGAAAACCGCTTGCAGCTCTGGAGATTCTCGTCACTAATATTGCATTTTAGTGTCCTCTGAAAGACATATCGTGGATTTAAGTCTAAGTTTGTTATGTTGTCAAGCCCTCATGCGTTATGTTAAACATGTGCAGTCACGTTTTTTTCACCACTATGCAAAAGTGCGTTGTTATAGCGGTTCTCGGAGAGTTCGAAATACTTTTGCTTGCGTATGCATGTGTACACACGTAAGTCTCCTCTAAGTTTCTGAAATTATGTACAGCCCTTTGTGATCATGCTGACTGTCTGTATATTGTGATACATATGTGACACACTGCAAGACAAGTTTTGCGAACATTTTTTTTTTCCTCAGCGATGACGAATAGGCGGTGCCACCTACTGGTGCCAACTTCTCCTGTTACGTTATGTCAATAAGAACGATATTATTATTTCAAAAAAATAATCATCCATATTTCATCGTGCGCCTGTGTTTTATTATCATGGAGTAATACTGCAGCGGCACCGAATGATAAGGCCTTCCATCTTGTGTGTCTGCGAGCCAGCTTGTGGCTGAAGTCATCGATGGCGCGGAAACGTGTGACCAGCATCCCGGGCGGCGTTGCCTGCCGCAACCCATGCGCAGCGAGGTGTGTATTGAGGCGAAGTGGGCGTTCACTTCATTGACCTATTGTACAAATGTTCGCGCAATTCCGTTGTTGTCCGCGGGCGTAGTGTGCGCCCGCGCGCTCAAGTTATAAGGGGAGCGCATACAGCAACTCTAGCGCCTGCTAGGGAGTCCCGTTTTTCGAATGCCGAAGTTCGTGGGATGTTATATTTTTTTTAAACCCCCGAGTGTTTATTGTAATAAGGGTCATTGTCATGGAAGTTACTGTTAAACGAGCTGACTTTATAAGTCTGTATGGTTTTGCTGAGCTCATATTTGTCGTATTAATAAACTGGAATTCCGGAAACGGTTGCCTGCAAACCAGTCTCACCGAAACACCGGTGAGATTGGTTTACAGGCAGCGACGCATACCCATTGAAATTCTGGCGTAATCTGCCAAAGTGTGGAGTTGCTGGGCCTGGGGGACCTTTGTGACGTGGGTCTGACTTCGCCCAGCATTAAAGAAGTTAGAAGAACTCTTTAGTCATTGTAGAACAGCACGTTGCCAATGACACATACCTAGTTACCCAAGTTGGCGTCAAAGACGTTCATTGTGGGGCGGCGCACACCTATTGGCGCATACGCAGTGACGCAAGCTGGCGTAGGAGAGATTCATCCATGACCAGCACAAACCGAGCGGAACATATTGTTTGCTCCAAGTCCGCGTTAAAGAATTTCGGCAAAAGGGCATCCTCAGGCCGCCAATATTTCGATAGCTGAAAGCGTTCTCGACACGGTAATTTCTCGATTTGGTCGCCATGCGGCAAGTGCATTTGGCGCCACCAGCTAGGAAATCAAGAAAAGGGTGGTATATAGGAAAGCCAATAACTAGGGAGGAAGAGAACTGAAAGAGCGCTCGGCGAAATAGTGGCCGCGTTATGTCGTGGAGATGGCCATGCCAATCACATCGCAATATAGTAGAGTCAGTGCTCCTATCTATGTTCGTGCTTACGAACCAAATTTTACCTACCTGTACCTTCTGAATGTTCGAGCGCCTAATCTCAACCGCAAACATACCCACATACAAATAATTCCCACTTCGGCATTTTCATGCCACGTACACGCTTGTGCAGACGAGCGATCGAAGGTATCACGGTGAATGTACATGTCCTTTCGATTTTGCATCCACCACTCGCTAACCTACCTGTTCACTGTTGAAATCCTCAATGCAAGGCCCTTATTGTTACTCAGCTCTGACGACACGCTGCCAGGCAAGAAATTATATATATTTAATTAAGTTAAAGAAAAAATTTCTCGGGTGAATTTTTGTTCTGGAAATAAAGGTA